>NW_013672914.1:30312-37592 GCF_000517525.1 Limulus polyphemus | reverse complement strand
TGTTTGTTAATTGTTAAATTAATGTTTTATTTATACACACAACCCGTACGAAGGACGGGTACACAGTTAGTATAAAATATAAATGACTAATAATTTATTCTTTTATTTTGTATAAATATTAAATCCGTGTAGAATTACGTCACTCGGTGTTCAACACTTTCATTGGTTTAATGATTCACGTGGTCTTTAGGCAACCATCTGGTGAACCTTTACTATAACAAAATAAACATCAATCCGAAAGATGGCTGAAGAAATAGTATCAGGTCCAAGTGTGAGTGCTGTAACAGAAACTTGTACTCTCAACTCTTCTCATGAAGAGAGTATGGAACCAGCTAAGAAAAAACTACGCACAGAAAACCAGACCAAGAGTAAGGAAGGGCGACTGGAACAGAGACTCGGCGGGATTTTGTGTTGCGCCGTATGTTTGGATCTTCCTCGTTCAGCCATATATCAGGTTTGGAGTGATCAGCTGATTTCCCCCTTCTGTAGGTTTCAATTTTCTTGCTATCGTTTATCGATCAAGTTTGCCCGGTTGGGCATGTGTTGTTTTGGTTTGTTTTCTATTTCAGGGACCACGTCTGTCGATATCATCTTGTGGTACCAGCAGCCCCAGCCAAGAATAGTTTTGGTTGATTGAAATATACTTCCTGAAAAAAAAAAAAGTTGAAAAGGTAGAGAAGGTTAAATTGAATAAAATCATGTAATATACTTAGTGTTTATGTATTGAGCAGATGTAATAAATTAACCAGTGGTTTGATAACTTATTAATAAACATAAAGTTTATTATAATTGTGTGTTGAGTATGTTTAATCAAATTGCTGTGGCGTGAAATTTCAAAATTTAATATCTGAGTGTAATTGTAATTTGTAATATAAATACCGTTTTACACATATTAACTTTATTCATTATCAAAATTTAAAACACAAAAATTGTAATTTTAGGAATTGTCTTACCGAAGTATCGAGAAAAATCAATATCAGTGGACGAACTGTAAGAGTGACAGACTAAATGTTTTACACAAAATAAATGGAAAAAATCGAATTTACGAATAATGCATGAAAAGTAAATGAATATGTTATTAGAAATGTTTGAATCAAGGAAGGGAATGGACTAGAATTCACCATTTCATCGGTTTAATAACATTAAAACGTATTGATTTTATTTATATATAGCCCTAGAATATCCGTGTCTTTCTACGTTTCGTTTATAATATTTTTTTTGGTTGTCACATCGCAAATGATAATTTCTTTCGGGGTACTTGGTAAGGAAGAAAAGAAAGAGTTACAATATTATTTCTTTTCGTTTTTGTTATTTGAGGTGAAATATAATACAAAGCTACTTAGAATGTCTGTTCTCCACTACTATTGCATTAGTCTCTCCCGGTACACCATCAATGTACAGGTTGCGTAACAACGATTGAACCACGGGAAGAACTGCAGAGGTTTTTTTTGCTATTACATTAAAGCTATTTTTTCTCTGGTTTCAGCGGAGATGCAGAGTAATACATAAACAAAAACCTGTTTCATTAAATGAGTTATTGTGTGTAATGTTTTGTGGAAGCTGCGTAACTAATAAGTGTTTTGTTTTTTTTTTGCCTGTTGGAGCGATTGTGATTTCCACAGGATAAGATTAAACTTAAGTTAAAGAGCAAGTTATTGGAAACTTTCATAATGGTTGTGTAAACTTAAACAAAAAATCGAACTATATTGTCATACTTATTTTTTGTTTTGTAAATTTACTTGATATTATGTAAAAAAAAACCAACTAAAAACCAAACGAGTTTTAACACGAAAAAAAGGATCCTAAACGTATGCAAGGATTTCAAGTTACAATATATATATATTGTTATGGTTAGATAAAACTAGTTGTTTGAAACACTGATTAAATTGTATTTACTCCGCAGTTATGTACAGTTGAAGTATGTATATAAGATTTTATATCAATAAAACATTTTAATATTTTAAAGATAATGAATCTGATTTAAAATAAAACAGTTATAATGAGACCTCCTTTGTTTTATTTTACTTGAATATCAATTGCAATTATGTTTTATAGTATAACAATTTTTCTTTTATGAATTGGGACTTTAAACAAAAAAGGAAGATACAACTTCTTCAGAAATGTTCCTGACTCCTTCCCTTTCAACATTTTTTAATTGTTTTTTGTAAAACAGTATCTTTAAACTAGTAAAAGCTAATATTTGGGACTCTCATGACATTGTGGTAGATAACCAGTTTGCCAAAATCATAAAGTAATTAAAATTTGAAATTAAGTAATATTTCACAGGTGCTATATGCTGATGACAAAAAGTAAAAAAACAAACAAAAAAACAGTTGTTTGGTGAAAAATAACTTATGAAAGATCCTCAATCATATGACTATCATGGGTCTTCACTGTCTTGTATGTGGTCTCCAAATGAGGTAGCTGTGCTGATGTACATGTATGATTTTATGTCAGGTAGTATTTTTTTTTTTATATCCTGTGGTAAGCATTCCATTTCATTAGCCCCTACAATGTAAGATATATCTGGACAATCCATCTAATGAAAATTTTTAAAGCAGAAAATGAAATTTCAATCTTTCATTGTGTATAATGATAATATTTGTTTCACTTGCATACACATACACAATTGATTTATTTTTATATTGTTTATTTACGTTGAAAACACCTTTTTTTTAACATATCAGTGATACTAAAGAAAAAATATATTTAGTATTATTGAAGATTTTATGATTGAATGTTTTAGTTATGAATCAATAATGTATATGTAATTTATTGAGAAAACTTCAGGATCACCCAAATTCAAAAATTCCTATGTATAAAAATATTTTCACTTGGAGGTAAATATATTAATCCATTTTTAGGGTTTAAAAGTTTAATAAACTATTTTTAAAAATTTCAAGACATCTTAGGCTTATATCATATATACAGCCTTAACAAAATATTACCATGCAGTGTTTTATGAAGCTGTTATTTTTAAATTACAAAAGCATCACATAAACATTTATTATTATTATTATATGATTGTTTTTAAGTAATACTAGGGTGTTATTCCTTGTCATTTACAAATTCAGAAAAGTATTTTTATTCCATTTCATGATTTCAAATGTTTTTCATTTTTTTGCTTCCCATGAGATATGTGCCAATTGGAAATTTTTAGGCTTACCTCTTAATTCTAATTAATAATCATGTCAGTAAGTGTTGTTGAATGATAATGTTCTTGACTTTGAACTAGTAAGATTCTTTTAACGATTTTTGTATTTAAACTGGGTAAATTTTACTGCTGTTAATTATGTAATTATTATAAAAAAAAAGACTAGTGCACTTATAAGACAAAGTAAAATCGGCTATTGGAAATTTGAATTGATGATATTTTTTCATAAAATATCAAATACATGATATTTATTTTCAAATACCAGATGCTCATTTCCTTCAGTTTTTGAATATTGTCGACCATAATTTACTTGTCAGATACTTCTTGTGGTAATTAAAAGTGACTGTGTTTATGGGAGTTTCAGAAAATTTCTAGAAAATCAAATGAAAAAGAAAAAAAAGAGTTCCAGGAAATGGACATTGAAAGAAGTTCAGCCAAAATTAAAATGCTCAAGTTTGAGTGGTTTTATTTTTTGAAATAGAAGGCATATAATTATGGTCCTAAGTTATTTTGTGAAACTATATAGAGCAGCAACAAAACTTGGAAAGACATGTATGTTTGGTGACACTAGAGTCAAGATAGTTTTCTTTTTTTTGTTATACAACATATATATATTAAAAAAGTTTGCAATGTTTTGTAAAAAGCTAGCCATCCTTTCATAACCATACAAAAACTGCAAACAATATTTTTCATTTCTCATTCTAAAAATCCTCCAGTTATTGCTTTGTATGTATCAAAAAAAAAAGCAGTGAAAAAAAGTTTCACATCTGAAGTAAGGAATTGAGGATTACTCTCTCACAATGTAATGGGAAATAAAGTTACATTTTAAATTACACAACTTTGTGTTCTCTACCATTTAAATTGCTATACCTGTTTCATAATTGAGTAATTTATGACCAAACTGTACTTACTACAGTCCACACATTTTTTTATGGTAATATACAGCCAAACTACTGATTCAGTTAGTAAAAGCTACTGGATAGTTCTGGATATGATCATGAACTAAAAGGATTTTTATTTTTTTGCCCTTGTTCATGCATAGTTTTATTTTGAAATTGGAAGAAAGAGAGTATAATTCTGGAATTTTGTATTTAAAATTTCCAAAGATATTGAAAATTGTACATGTCTTTGTATGTCACAGAAAAAAGCTAATAAAATAATAAGCTGTACTTTTTTGTTTGGTTGTAAATTCTGTTTAACTCAGTGTAAAATTCTTCTTATGGTGAATTAGATAACACTAATTATGAAATTTAAAAGTAATAACATTCAGTATTGGTTTAAAATGAATAGATACCACAATATTTATTTCAATTCAGTATTAGAATAGTACAAAGTATAATTTGGAAGTAAAAACAATACTTCTCTTAGGAAGACAAACTGATAGGAATTTAATTGAAGTTTACCTGCTGTACGTATAATACAAAAATTTTGACAGACTGCATTTAATTATTACTTGTAGAAACTTAAGCCTCCATAATCATTATCTGCCATAATGTTGCTACACGTAACATTAACTTAAATATTTCATTATTATCATATTCTGTAATACCAAATAAACTGAAGATGTTCAGTAGTTTCATATACAGGATTACTGATATCTAGTAGATGTACGCTGAATGATATACGCTCATGCTCTATTCACTAGGTACATCATACTGAGTTGTTTGATGATGCTTGCTATATGAAAAATGAAGAGGAGATTGTACTTGCCACTTAACCATAGTTTTTGAGGAATAGAAGTTTCATCATGTGATAACACTTGCACAATAGTGGTAATAAAAATATATATACAGTTGCTTAGGTACTTTATGAAACTTCACATGTGATTGAACAGGCTCTTTACCCTTCTTACATAAAGTGCCATCTTTCGTACAGAATGTTTTGACAAAGTTTTTTTGCCCTTGCAGGTGGAGCCACTTGTGAACCGTGAACTTCCTGCTCGACCATTGTGTGCTGGAGGGTTTGACATCTTATTTAAATTTTTGTCTTTCTGAAAATTGAAAGACTATGTGGTTTTTTTGGGTGTACATAGTACTAGCGGTGCCTGTTTTTATTTGTTTTTGTAATGAAAACTGATTTGATTAACCATTTTGTTTTTATATTTTACAGATCAATGGTACGTATCTTATATTTTGAGATAACTTAGTGTGTTACTTGACTTTGATCTTTGTTGAATCATATTCTTAATCATCATATTTGTGGATTTTTTATTCTTTTTTTTTCCAGCTGTAATTGAAATTAGGGATTTACCATACTAATCGATTTACTGGACCTTTCCAGTGTACAAATGGTCATCTGATGTGTGCAGGCTGCTTTACTCACCTGCTGGCAGATGCTCGCCTACGAGATGAGACGGCCTCTTGTCCAAACTGTCGTACAGTCATCAGCAAGGACTCATGTTCTAGAAACCTTGCAGTAGAGAAAGCAGTCAGTGAACTACCAGCTGAGTGCCAGTTTTGCTCAAGAGAACTTCCTAGATCCCAGTTGGAACACCATGTAGCTGAATTATGTGAAGAAAGGTCTTTAGAATTAATTTTTTATTTTGTTCAAAGAACTGTAATATAGTTCATAATTGTAATAGATAAATAAAAACGAAAGGTAAAAATTTCCCTAGCTACTTAAGTTAAACTGTTCTTTTGTGGTTCTGTCACATCAGAAGTATACCACAAGTATATGGTCAAATGTCACTGAAAAGTACAAAGGCTAACTCTGTTGGCTAATTGAGATAGCCTTGTTAATTAACAACAAAGAAAGAACTTTTAATTTTGAAGCATCTCATTGCTAGGAGTCAGTAACACAGAAAATAATGCCAAACATATAAAAATAGGTTTGCAAATTGGTCACAGACACATCTGCACAGACATAAAATAACCCTTTTCCTGTGCAGGTTCAAATTATCTTTTATGACTATTACCCTTCATGGTTCCAATAATAACTTCAATAGAAACTCACTCCCTTACTTTTCTAACCATTCAGTTGGATTAAATGTCACTAAGTGCCTAAGCCTAATACACTATACAGTTGATCATTATTCTAAGTTTTCACATGGAAAAGTAATCACATGATTCAATTTCATTAATCAGTAACCAAGATAGGCACATGACATTTAATCAGTATTTTATAATGCCACTACTTATGGTAAAATGAGAAAAACAAGTAAATTGGGGATTATACATGTAAATGCTGATCTCTGCTTATTGTAATTAGAGCTGAGCAATTAGTGGAATTGCAACTAAAATTTTCTTTGTCAGTTAGAAGGTAATATTTCATCATGGTTCTCAAGAATATGGAACCAATGATAACTTCCAAAAGTGATATATTATTACTGCTGGAATAAAGTTTCAGAGCAGCCTTAGTATTGTTTTCAACTTGTAGACTTTTTTAATGAAATGTAGATTTCTCAACTTTTGTGATTTGTTTTTAAGATTTTCTTATCAATCTAGTTGTAATATAACTAGCAATGATCTTGACTATATTTGATACTGAATGCATCTGGAACTTGTTTTAATTTGCTCTTGTTTCTAATATTTTAGAGTTCAAGATAAGAGTTCTTTGTTTCACCTTTATAACTTGTGCATGGTTTCTTTTTGAAAGTGGAGCTTATATGCTTCACAATTCTCTTCTGTCATAGTTTGTTCTCTCCTGAAAAGAACTAGCCAGAAATCAGATTGAAGATTTATATCTTGTTTGACCCTTACAATGGCTAATAAAAGTTTTCTTTCCTTTTTTGTTTTGTAGCTATAGTTTTGAAGTTTTGTGTTGTTGTTTTTTTCAGTCTTTTTTCTGACTTCATAAGATGGATTCTATTATAGTTTCTCTCGTGTTTTTACTCTGGATTCCTGGAATTTGTTCAAGACCTATTTTTGTCTAGGATGTTCATTCTTTTGAGAGACTATCATGCAGACTTTCTCTTCATGCAACATTCTCTAATCTACTCATCATAATTTCTTACTAGGATTGAAACACTGTATTTAGTTGTCTCCTAAAATTCAACAACTGATGTTCTCAGCAGCAATATTCTCTCCTTAAAAGTGACAGTGTTGTGATCAGTGTTCAGATTGTTAAAACTCATCATAGGTATTGTTACGTCTCCGTTTGTTAATTAACTTTCCGTAACTTTGTTCCG
>NW_013672914.1:15385-29732 GCF_000517525.1 Limulus polyphemus | reverse complement strand
TGTATAGAAAAGCTCATGTCTTTTGCAACCCTTGCTTTCCAGAGTTTGTCAGTATTACAAATGTAGTAAACTTTATTATATGTATTTTTAGTTTCTAAGATTTATTTTTGGAGATAATTATATATGAGGTTATTTATAATTTTTGTAGTTATATCTTAGAAGTACTTATTATTTCAGAAATACTGATTCAAAATTAGATCAGAAATGGCTGTTGTAGAACAACTGAAATGCTGCTAAAACTTTGTTGTAATTTTATGCTGGGAAACTATTTAAATGCCTGAACTTGGTATAAGACTAAACAATTATACTGCACAGTTGGAGCATTACTGAAAAATGCTGAAGCTAAGCATTATGCTCAGCCAGAATGTGTCTTTGAGAATCTTGTTGATACTTTATTGCTGGCTTAATATTGTCATTTCTGGTGTTTAATGTTTGTGATAAATGACATATTATTTTGTCATAGTAAATCTGGGGTGACACTGTTTAATTATTTTCTTATACTTCATCTTTATCAGTGAATAGTTTTTAACGATCTCATGATAGCTAAACATTGTTTTATTATATTCAATATCAATTGTTTTTTACTGTTTTAGACTTACATTGTGCTGCTACAGCAGGATCGGATGTAAATGGCGAGGACCATATCATGAACTTCAAAACCATGAAGAACTTTGTCTCCATCCCCATAAGACAGGCAAGGAGGTCATGGAAGCCCTTGCTGTAATAGATGAAAAAAACTTGCAAGAGAAGGAGCTGTACAACTGTGTGTTTGAGTTACTTTCATATGAAAAAATTGCTTTCAATGGTGAGGCATTAACATATGTTTATTTCTGTTCAAAAAACTCTGTTAATAAAGACCTACATGTGAATTTAATAATTTATTTTCTGCTACCTTTGAAAATGTATTACTTTATAATAAATTTTGATTCTGTCATTTTAACCTACACAAATTTGAAAGAATACACAGATAAAGTGGGATTATTTCAGTTAAAATTTACAACAAAATTTGACAGGTGTTGATATAGGTGCACTATTTGTAACTTTTAAATAAAAACAATGAGAATAATCTCTAATTAATTCAATATCTGTAAATTGTAAAATTGCAATTTCTCTGCAAAAACTCTGACTTCAATTCCTTCTCTAAACTGTTTGTATTAATTTCTTGCTCAAAGATCTTTTTTAACCCTTTGATTACCAATATAGGTGTATTTTGTAACCCCAGCTCTTGCATTAGATAACTTATTTTTACTAGCTTGGGTACCTTTTCGTCCAATACATTATCATAATTAATACAAACTTAGTCATTAGGTTATATTTTCCACATGAATGATGGATGCTTTATTAAAACAATATAGAAAGGCAAACATAAATATATACATCTGTTTGGTAAATGTATCATGGGAATAGGAGGGGTTAAAGAATAATTTTATTTCATAAGAAAATGCTTTGTTAGTTTGAATTGCTTGGAGAATATGGACTAAAAATGTTAAATTTATGAATAATACTTAGGTAATAAGAAATTTGATGTAGCATTTTATCTTCAGAAACAGAGCTTTTCCTGTTTTTATTGGTTGTATGGTTGTGAGTTTTGTCTTTGAATTGCTCTCTCAACTCTAGTCCCTGAACTCAAAGTTGACAATGAATATTTTTATAATAAACAAAATATAAGGCTGAATTTTTAAAATATACGCTGAGCTTATCCACTTGTTCAAACTGTTGAAAAAAAAGAAGTTCTACCATAATTCTTATTCAAGAACATTTTTTTGATTGATTGATTGATTGATAAGTAGATAAATATCCTTTATTTTTTAAATAATATTTTCTTGTCACAAAGTAACCATTAATCTAACTTATCAGTGATCCATCAAAGATGCCACCATATTCTAAGAATCTTATACCCAGACTTTAACATGTGGAATAAATTGATGCTTTGGTGTTTGGTGGTATTTTAGATGCTTTTAAATCATTGTTGGATAGTTTATGAACATGATCAATCCTTAAAATATTATGCTCTCATTAACATATATTTAATTCCAATACAGTACTCACAAGATTAGCTATTCTCGTTCAGTACTGCCTTCTATATGCAAACTTTTTCTTTATTCATGTCACAAGCCTTTTGCTCCCTCCCTGTTGAAATTACTATATTCCAACATGTCTTTCATACAAATCGTCATGCGTCATCTCTTAACATGATATGCTCACATGATGCATATGACTCCCTCTACACTCCTCTACTGAACCTTCACTTCTTATTTGGCAGTGTTTGGGTTAAGACATACTCTTTTGTGTGCCTAGTGTTTCCAGTGTAACAAACAACAATTTTTTTTTGTATGGAGTGGTTCCTTTTGACTTTATTTGATACCAATTCCTTCTTGTCCCTCTATTTCTGCACTCGACTTTTGTGAACCATTTCTTGTGCTATGAATTCTGAAGTTCGCGTTACCACTTTGGGGGGGGGGTCACACCAATAATCATTGTTTTTTCTCAGGCCTCAGGTGTGGGTGACCTGACAGTGGATCTTTCTGCTTTTATATGTCGGGAGATTGAGAGCTACATGGGTCATTTGTTATCCCCTGACATCATCCAGGCTACTCTTGAGACAGCTAATCTTGTTCAGAATGACAAGGACTTTGACCGTCTTTTCCCACCTCCTGGATTTGCTGTTCCTTTCCAATTACAGTCTGAAGAATCATCTAGGCCTAATCCAGTCTTTACAGATTTTGTCTCAGGTTTCTGATGTTTTATCACTTTTCCCTATCTCTTATTTCCCTCGTCCTTCCTTGTTATATGAACAAGTTTCCCAACCATTTTTGGTTTTTCCTCCTTCCCCTGATATTCAGGTACATGTGGATTAATTTCTCTTGCAATTAAATGAGGGGATCAGCATGCTGCACCCCCAAGGACTTTTGATCAGTTCACCTTTCTTACCATCGTGCAGACTATCCATTTTTAGATCGGCAGTTGTTAGGTTCATTATTACCTACTTGGGGGGTAGCTCCTGAATGTAATGTTAGTCTTTCTCATGCCCAATATTCTCGCCTACATCTTACCCTAACCACCCTCTTATGGTATCTTTCTTCCATAAATCTCCTATCAGAGGCTCTCCACAGAAATCCTGAGGGGGTTTTCTGCAGATACCTTTACACTTCTCTCTTCCACTTTAGCCTGCATTTCTTATTTGGTTCTGTTATTACATATGTGGTTTCTTTGTTGTTGGGACCTTATAGGTTGTGGATGCAGTTTTGGCTCGGGTCAATTTACCCTCAACCTGTCTTGGGGATTTACATCTTGCACTTTTTCTGAGATGTTATGTCTTTGATACTGTCCCAGAAACTGTTGAACCTTGTTTGTTGCTCGTTTGTCTCGGTCAGAGCCTCATATGTCACCTATTCTTGTTTCCCATCCTTTATCCTTCTAACCCTTACCCGTTCCTTCTCATTGGGGTACTTCTTCTCATTGATTTCCTCAACGACACAACCCCCATCACCAACAGTACCGGTGACTACCCTGTGGGTTCAGGTCTGGTGGGAGTTTGACTGTTATAGTTTCTTCCTTGCTGGCATCCCTTTGAAGATGATCAATGGGTAATACAGGTTCTATCAAAAGGATTAGTTATCCAGTTTCTTTCTTCACCTCCCGTTTAACCTTGCCCCATTTCCTTCCTTCCTCCTCGAGATCCCGTGACCTGTCAGAGGCAGTCTGAGAATTCCTTTTTGCAGCAGGTGATAGAACTGGTACACCATCCTTTCTGGGGTTTTTATTCCTGTCTTTTAATTGTTCTTAACAAAACCAGGGATTGGTGATTTGTCACTGATATATCTTGCCTCAACCGCTTCATGGAGTTCACCATGGAGTCTTTTCTCACCCTGATAATGGTTGTGGATAATGAAAATGGATGTCTCCAATCCTTACCTCCACATTCCAATAGCACATTGGTCTCAACTTTACCTTTGGTTTGTCCATCTTGGGGTGATTTACCAATTTTGGGCACTCACGTTTGGACTTTCCTCAGCTCCCTATGTGTTTTGTCGCATAGTCTGAGCTTTTGCACGTCATCTCCATGCTCTGGGGATGGGATTTCATTATAACATGGAGGACTGGCTCTTGTGGCTCATTCCAAACAGGAATTGGTCACTCTTACTCACCAACTCCTTTCTAGGGTGGCTTGGGTGGACTGGTTGATAAAATTGGAGAAGCCCTTCCTTTGACCCACTAAATAATTAGTCCATTTGGAGGTCTATTTCGATATGTCCTTCTCCTTCATGTCTTCATTCAATGGAAATTTTAGTTCACCATGCTCTCTCAGCTCAGTCACTTACTGCTCATGAGGTTCTATCACTTTGGGGGATGTGGTCCTCCATTACTGCACTGGTTCCTCTCATTTGTGTCCTTCAGTGTGTGCTTCATAAACGATGGAACCTCGCTTTGGATCCTCTTTCCAACCTATTTCCCTTCCTACTTCCCTGCGAGACAATCTGCATTGATGGCTGGACAAAGCACATATGTCAGTGGGTGTGGCGCTTCCTCCCCCATATCCAGATCTACATCTTTTCATGGATACATCCCTTTATGGATGGGGGGGGCGATGGGTCAATACCAGGACATTTTGGGCTTTTGGTGTGTGGATGAAGCCATCTCGCATATCAACCTTTCAAACTTCCACTAGTATGTCGGGCATTATATCACTTCCTTCTTCTTGCCCATCATTGTTTGGTGATGGTTTATTCAAACAATTCTATGGTGGTGGTCCATATCAACCACCATGGGACACCCAGTCCAGAGATCTATGTTTTTGGACCAAATATATCCAACAGAGTGAGCAATCCAATTGTTTTCAGGGATCTTTGCCATCAGTGAGGTTTTCCCCAATTGGAATCATTTACTACAGGCCACAATACCAAGCTGCCCCATTTTTGGTCACCTGTACTGCATCCACAGGCTTTGGTGGTTGATGCATTCAGCCAGGATTGGTCACACAAATATCTTGTGTACCCTCACATCCAATTACTTCATCGAGTGATATCTCTTGTTCACTCCACTCCTTGTCAGGTCCTCCTGATTACACCCTATTGGCCAGCTCAATCTTGGTTTCCAAGGCTACGATGTCTGCTCTTATCACCACTTGTCTCTCTTCCAATTTTTCCCTCCCTTCTTTGTCAACCTTGATCCCGCATTCTACATCCCAATCTCCACATCCTATTCATGCCTGGCTTTTGTCTGGTCCTTGGCAAGATAATTTGGTTTCCACATCGAGTTGCCTCCTTGTTAGCTTGTTCCATATAGCCATCTTCCATGAAAGTATACCGATGCAAATGGAAAGTGTTCTGTTGTTGGTCTTCAAACAGGGGTTTCCTGCTTAGAAGACTTCTGTGGTTCGTGTGGCAGAATTTCTCACCTGGTTCTTCAACTGGGAGTATTTTGTCTCCTCAGCTTCTGGATATTGGGCGACTCTATCCAATACCTTTAGTTTTCCCGATACCATAAGGTATTTATCTCCCCTGTTCTTAACATGCTCAGGAGTTCCTTCCGGATAAGTCAACCTCCCAGATATACAACTGTTTTGGATTGGGACATTAATGTGGTTTTCCATGCCCTTACTTTACCTCCATTTGAACCACTTTCCTCGTGTTCCTTGTTTTATCTGTCCCTTAAAAAATATCTCCTCTTTCCCTCGACCTGTGGATGTCAGAAATCAGATTTGTATGGCATTGACATTTCATGTACCATTTATCACCCTACCTATCTTCTCCTTTCTCCCTAAGACCTCAGCAGCTTGGAAGGGTTGTTCATTCTTCTCTCCTATTTTCCTTCATTCTGTATCCTATCTTTACACTAGACCAGATCCGGATAGTCTTCTGTGTCCAGTTGAGGCCCTTTGTTGTTATGTGGCATGTACTGTCCCCTTTCGGTGTATGCACAACTGACTTTTTATCCCATGGCAATCCTTCTCCCTTCATGATCTTTCACCTTCTACCCTTACTAATTGGGTCCACCTTTTGATTTGTTTGGCCTACTTTTCCCTAACTTCTTGCTCCTGTACCTTGCTCCAGGTTTCCTCCCATCAGATCCAACATCTCACTCTTCCCTTGCTTCTCGTCTTCATCTTCTCATGGAGATTCTACAATCCAGCATGTGGACCACTCCCAGTATGTTTATCTCCCACCATCTTCATCATGCCGCACTTTCCTCTTTGTCAGGGTTTCATCTACTACCTGTGGCCATTCTCCAGACTTCAGTGTGATTTTAACTGGTAAGTTTTATTCATACTTTCTTTCTTTCAGGAGCCTTTATCTCTTTTTATTACTTGGATCTCGCTCTGTTGTGTGTGGTGCATGACTAGGTATTTTTCAACTTTAACTCTGCACTGTACAGCCATGTTGACTCATGCTTTATTTTCCTTGGCTTTGCATGCTTACTGTCGAGATGGGGTGTTCCACAAGATTGCTTGATGGTGAATAGCCTTATGATACTCTGCTTCATAAAAATGCCCGTCCTGGACTGTACCACCCATGGACAGCATGGGGTTGCTGCCCATCCCTGCCATGCCCTGAATGAATACCTTGGTGTAGTCTGCTTTTCAAAATAAGGTTTCATGGTCATCCATTGCACTGTCTCCAGTGGTGATGTTCCTCTAAACTCTCTACCACATTGTTATTCTCCTTTCCTCGAGTGGAGTATGGTAGTCCTTACCACTTTTCAGTTCCAAGCCACTGGAGTGTTTGACCATGGAGGCACCTTCCTGAATGAGTTCCACAAAGAAAAGGCTAGAACCATTTAGTTGAGAGTAGGGCTGTGGTATTCTGCTGGTGTAGATAAGATGTAACCTCCAGAGGTGTTGAGCCATCACCTTACTGGATGACATAGCTTCCTGATACCATTTACACAACCACTGGAGTTGAGACATTGCCTTCCTCAATGATGTGACCTCCTGATACCATTTCCACAACCATGGGAGTTGAGCTGTCACCTTATGGGATGATGTGGCCTCTTAATTCCATTTACACAAACACTGGAGTTGGGCCATCATCTTATTGGATGATGTGGCCTCCTGTTACCATTTACTCACGCATGGGAGTTGAGCCATCACCTTACTAGATGATGTGGCCTTCTGTTACCATTTACAAAACCATGGGAGTTGAGCCGTCTCCCTCCTGGATGACGTGTCCTCCTGATGCCACTTACATAAACAATGGAGTTGAGCAGTCAAAATGTTTTGGGAGACCTCTTTGATTGGGAGACTTCATCCAACCCTTGCAGGGATGTCGGTAGCCCACTGAGAGGTTTTGGATTAGAGTGAACCAATCAACACAAGTCATCATACGAATTGATTCCATGCGGGTGCCATCCTTTCAATACTGGATGTCGATTCACCCAAAGCTATCTTGATACTGGAATGCCCTCTAAACATTGCTAAAATTGCACCAGTCTTTTATACCCCATCAGTTTTGTGCCATTTCAGAGCATGTCTTGATCATATGATTACCCTCCACCAATCATACTGTGCCCTCTATACTAGAGGAGCTAGCTCCCTCTACTATTCTATAGCAATCCTCACTTTCTCAATTGGAATTCTAGTGTGTAGATATGTGTTGTAACTTGCTCTCCATTCTCCATGTGACTACAAAATTTTTATTGTGCTTGATCACAAATTTATATCAGTTTTAACTTCTTGTGTTTGATTTCCATTGTTTCTACCAGTTTGTTTTATAAATATTTGTGTTTTACTAATTCTAATTTGTTGATATGAATTTCATATTTAATATGGTGGATAATGAAATTCCTGTGACAGTCAACAATAGTCTTCAGGGTCGATGATAACTGCTGTGGAAGTACAAGCTTATGTTTGGGGGGAGTTTGTATCTTATGTTTGGCTGATGATTTCTTCCTTTCACATTATTATGTTTGTAAGGAAGGATATAACTATTGAGTGGAAATTTCTTTCTACTGCGCCTTTTACCACGCCTCCATGTAATCTTCTGTGTTAGGTATTGTTCTTTTTCTCAGGAGATCTGTGGTAAGTTTTTAGTGTGTATTCCTCACTCCCTGTAGGTATACCCATGGTTAGCGAGTTTATATGAGCTTGTGGGGATTGACCTATTTTCCACACTCAATAATTTAGGTCTTTCATGTATTCTCTTCTCAGTATTTGGTAAGTTAGATTTTTTTATAATCCTTTTACTGTCTAAATTACTTTAGTTTAAATTTGCATTTAGAGTTTGATTATTACTTTGTTTAATTTTTGGTATATATACAGGTTTTGCATGCTAATAGTTACTGAGTAATTTTAACTTTTGCCAATTTTGTTGGTGTATTAGTTCAGTATTTATACTTCCTTTTACTCTTTGTTTGTTAGTAAGTTATTTTTTCTTTACTTTCTTTCTTTCTTTAGTCACATCTAATGGGGATTAGTTTTGAGTCCAATTTTGTTATTGTTAACTGGGTGCATTTTCATTCTCATGTTTTTCAGGGTAGGTTTTACTTTCGTGTCCTTTGTCTTATTGGTTCTTTGAGTGGACTTAAGTTCTATATTTACATGTCTTTTATCTTCTAAGTTCCTTTAGTGGTTTGTACTTTAGGTGTTGCTTATTGTTTTATGTGTTAGATCGATTTTAATAGTTTTCAAGTTTGTTATTTTTATGCACTTTGTAGACTCTACAAATTTCTAGGATTTGTTAGTTCATTAGTAATGAGTACTTTCTCTATGTATTTTTAGTTTATGTGTTTTTTTGGGCTACACTTCATGACAGTTCCATGGGTTCTACAGGTTCTGTTTGAAAGTTTCTGCCTTCAGTTCTTCTTCCCCTATCCACTTCCCAGATCTTCCCTCCACTTCAGGATCGTATCTCTTCAAGTTGTTTTGACTAGTCTGTTCACAATCTACTACACAAAGGGGCTGTTGAATGAGTAGTACCCACTCAACCGGGGTTTTACTTTCATTTAATTGTTGTCCTTCGAAAGACAGGAAATTGGAGACCCGTCACAGACCTGTCCCGGTTGAACTCCTATCTGGAGACACTTCACTTCTCCATGGAGTCCTGCCTCTCACTTCAGGTTTTTTTTTTCACTGGGACTGTGGGTGACCAAATAATCATGACAGATGCCTATCTTCATATTCCAACTGCTCCAGTGTCATGTCATTTTCTTTGGTTCATCCACAAGGGTTATGTTTTCTAGTTCCAGGAACTGCCATTTGGTCTTTCTATGGCACCGTGTGTTTTGTTGTACAGTTTGCTCTTTTGCCTGTCATCTTCACTTGTTGGATCGTTGGACTCTCCTTTTCATGGACAACTGGCTCCTGCTCGCCTCTTCCCATGCCCTGTAGGTCAATCATGCCTATTTACTTCAATGAGTAGGGTCTTCTCATCAAGTTGGAGAAGTCTCTTATTATTCCATGCATTATCTTATTCATTTGGAGGTTCTCTTTAATTCCCATCTCAGTTGGGCCCAGCCTTCTCCACTTTTGCTCTGGGTTATGGAATGGACAGTCACAAAGGCTCTACCTTCTTCTCTCTCTGTGCAAGAGGTTCTATCTGTTTTGGGAATGTTGGCTTCATTGAAAGCTCTCATTCCTTTGGGTCGAGCACACATGCATTCCCTTCAATGGATGCTTTTTGACCAGTGGAACTTCTCCCATGATCCCTTGAACCAACCCTGGATCAGGGCCAACTTTTCTTGGTCGTTCAACAGGGACTTGACCATGGTGGGGATTCCCATTCCTCCACCTTGTCCCAAGTGTCATTTGCAAACAGATGCTTCCTTGGTATGTTGGAGGGGGGGGGGCTTTCCTTGATTCTCAAAAGATTTCTGATCAGTGGTTAGTCAAGGAGGCTACTCTCCATATCAACATCCTAGAACTTTTGGCAGTTTTTTGGGCTCTGGTTCATTCCAACAATTCCACTCTTGTAAGCTATATCACCAAGCAAGGAGGAACAAAATCTTCATATCTTATGTAAGGTGCTTACACTGGATGTATTTTGCCCTGATGGACTGCACTTGGCATAACCTGACATAGCCCAAGGTGCTTCTCCTGGATGTTATTGCTCAGGCTGATCATACTTGGCCTATTCATATACATTTCACTTATTATATTATTGAATATTATGTATCCAAGGCACTTCCCCTGGATGTTTTTGTCCAGGCAGACCACACTTGTTTATCTCACAAGCTTCTGCAAGGAGTTCCACTTGATGTTTTCGCCCAGATGGACCACACTTGGCATAATTCGATGTATCCAAAGGCACCTCCCCTGTATAGTTTTTGCCCAGGCGGACCACACTTCGCCTATTCATATACATTTCACAGTCCTTCAGATTTAGCCACATACAGGTATTTCATTTTTCTGTGGCATTATACTATGGCTCACTATCACTATGTTCAGTACTGTGGCCTGCTACATGTGTGGATGATGTATGACGTGTATGTTCACAACAGGCTGGTTATGAAAACTCTCACAATCACACTCATTCTTACCTGTAATTTTTTTCTTCTTAATCCTATGTATCCAAGGTACTTCCCCTGGATTTTTGTTTGCCCAGGAGGACTGCACTTGTTGATCTCAGTATCTAATACAGGGTGTTTCCACTGGATGTTTTGCCCAGATGGACTGCACTTAACATACTCTGATGTAAACCAAGGCACTACCCTTTGCACATACTCCTACAGGCCCATTGTCGCTTCCACACCAGACTTTCCACGTTTGTCAGTGCCATGCTATTTCAAGTCAAGTCACGGTTATACAGCGCTTTTCCACTGATTCAGTGTTGTATGTCTCTTTCCTGAATGCATTGCTGCCTGCCAGTTCAGTTCTGCCCTCTTTTTTGTTTCTGTGTTAATTAATGGGCAAAGAGCATACCTGTTCCAGAACTAGTGCTATACCACACAGGTGTGCTTTATTTTCATATTCTTGAACACTTGTTCTTAAGTGCAGTAACTTTCTGCTTGATTACATATTGATGCACCTTCACCAGCCCTTCCACCTTTGCAATGTGGGATTCTAGCTTTGTATTTCTGACAGGTACTTACCTCCTCTCACCACTTTCCACCGTTCCTCGTTTGTACCTGCCAATTCTCAAAAGTGAGAATTGCTCTAGAATAGTAGAGGGAGCTAGCTATGTTATTATAGAGGGTGCATTATGATTGGTGGAGGGTAGTCACATAATCAGCATTTATACTGAAATGGCACAAAACTGATGAAGTATAAAAGACTGGTGCACTTGTAGCGAATAATTTAACAATGCTTAAAGGGTAGGCCAGAATCAAGATAGCTTTGGATGAGAGGAGGTAAGTACCTATATCGGAAATACATTTTTAGTGTAAAAAAAAAAGTTAACTTAAGTGAAATTGATCATTAAATAGGCTAAGACTTGAAGTATTTTAGTATCTTAGAAACAGTTACATTTTCCAGAAACATTGAGCTACTATTACTTTGTCTTTTCTACAAACAGTGTATTAAAGCTTTAAACACTGATATGTTTTCCTGTTTGTAGAGTGAATTTGATATATTAAAATGTATCATTGTTTTGGGGAATCAAAAGTTAGCAGATTCTCTTAGGAAATATATATGCACTGACATATATTATGCACCTTTGTTTGTACACGGTTTGGATCCATCTGCTGCTGCTTCTGATCTAGTTATTATTTCAAGGCAACATTTGGAATCCATGACTCAATGTGGAATAGGATATTTTTTTTCTGAGTCATATGTGATCTTAGTTGTCTTTGGGCATTGCTGTTATCCTTATTGTGTTAGACCATGTCTGATTGGGTTACTTTCTGTAGCACTTGTTGTTAAGCAGAAGGACATTATAATGTTATTTGTCTGGGGTTGTTTTTATGTAGGTGATATGTTTCTAGAGTCTTTTAGGAGAGGATTCTCTTCTATCTATATTTACTGAGACTCCCATTTTCATTCTTGCAAGACTTGTACTTGGCTTCTTTTCTTCATTAATTAGTTTTTGTCCATTTATCATCAGTTTGATAGAACTCGGTTGTGACATGTCATCAATGTATTTCTGAAACTATTTTTGACAAGTTGATTGATTTCTTGTCATTTTTCCTCCCAGCCACCCAGTGATTAGTAAATACCTTCTATTGTATTTTGCTCCTTCTGTTCAATAATGATCTTTAAAATCTTTTCCAGCATTGACTGTTTTCTAGTCATTGACATTCTACCATATCCACACATATTTTATATGGTAGATTAGACTGTTTTGTATGGGATTCTAAACATTTTTCTACAAACCGTAAGTTACTTCAACTTCTTTCTTTTGGATTGTTAGTAAGTTAGTTTTAGCAGATTATTTAGGAATTATTTTCTAACCAGTGTCTCAGTCAAAAGCATATGTGAGGCTGAAAAACCTGTTACAAATATCCCATCTCAGTCAGTTCTTCATTACTTTTTGGTTAAGGTGAACAATTTTTAAGAACTGTTTTATACTCTTTTTTTACCAAAAGATTGTAAATGTTGGAGATGGACATCTTGGATGCAAATTTTAATTTTACTGTCAACTTATGAATTTTTTTTCCCACTTTCTCTATTGTGTATTAGTTCTAGGCCCTTCCTATCGATCTTGACTCATTATCCTTTGTTTTCACCATGGTAGTTTGTTTGCCACCTGGATTCATTATCTCTATACAGTTTTTCATTTGTACAGTGATGACTAACTGATTTTTATTGTCATAATATGTCTCATTTTGCTTGATTTGTATTGTTTTTTGTTTTGCTTGTATGTAATTAAATGTTACCAAAACTCCTACTTCTCTGGAAAAGTAGGCTCATTCATGTTTACTTCTTTGCATCTCTGCTTATCTTTAGACAGACTTATCCCCTCTCTTCTTCCCTTCATATGGGTATTATTAGAACATGCTAGAGGAATCTCTACTACATATGTAGATATAGATAGAAGTTTTTACTGATTTATGGTGAGGTTTATCATAAACTTTGAGAAAGCTTATTTTAATAAGTGATGTCATGAAATTGCACAGAAAAAAAAGTAGGAAATTGTGGTTAATGATCAATTGATAGATTAATTATATGCCTAATTTGAGGAAGCTATTAGTTTAATTCCATTTTATTAATAAAAATGTTCATTTTACTGTCCCAAGCAAAAAAAAAAAAATTACAACAGGTGAATTTTGTCTCCATTTTTTCAACACTTGACAAAGTTTTGACACTGTTTTCATATTTGTCCCTGTGATTGAACTGGTTAAGTTCTCTTAGTTCACATTATAGACTTTATTGTGAATAAGCCAGAAGAACAAGACACCTATATGAAAGTTTGAAATAGGTCTATGATCAGCACTGTTGTGATAGTTATAATTATTCTGCTTAAACTATATTTGAACATTTTGCTGGACTAAATACATTTTTTTTTTTCAATTTGGACATTATAAACAGATTTTAACAGATAAAACCCATTTAAAAATTGCTAACAGTAATACCAGTTAATTAAGCCTACTTGCCTTGTGTAGCATAATGTTCCCTTTGGAAATTTTACTATATGAAGAACTAAAGATAAAAGTGTGTGGAGACAAAGTTTTCAGTCAACTTCATAATGCTGAAACCTGTTGCTCATTGTTCAAAACACTCTTACTTATGTCACACTAGTATCAAATACGGTACTGTTAAAATCCTAGAAAATGACTGGAATATGACTTCAGAGCAGATATGCACAGCACAATGTGTAATATTGTTGCATGTATTGTAATGTTTATGTGATATTTACTTACTAAACAAATTGGAACAGAAATAGTGTTTTTATGTTAACTGTATTATTATAATAATTATATTGTCCAGCTTTACATGTTGTAACAAACAGTATTTTTCCTAAATCATGCAAAAATTGAGGATTTCAAGAAAAGAAAGTACAAATAAATACCAAAACATTTTTAATAATTCATTTACTTTGAAGGTTACTTTCTGAAGAATAAAAGACATTATATAAAATTTATTATTGCAGACCTCCAGTTCAAGCCATACCGCACTGATGAATTTATCCACAAGCTCTACTATGAGACATCTCGTTTTACAGCTTTTGGTCATCAGTGGGTAGTGAAGGCGCTAGTGAATGACAACCAACGAGATCCCACACTGTCATGTGAACGAAGCTTAACCTACACCTTGGTTTTGAAGAGCAAAATACCAAAGTAAGTATTTAAAGTAGAGATAAAGTTGGGAAATGTGTGTAAGTTACCTCATCCAGTCTATTGTGCAGCGTAACAAATGGTAGTATTCTTCAAGATCATACATAACTTGGAGTCTGAATATTATTGACAGTGTGTAAGCTGTTTAACCATTTTGAGATGGGTCACAGGTGAAAGGCCATGTCATCTCGTTTGTTGACTC
>NW_013672914.1:8097-14734 GCF_000517525.1 Limulus polyphemus | reverse complement strand
AATATTTGAAATGTGACTGTATTTTACAAAATACTAGTCTACTGAAACACAGCCAAGACAATTTACTTTGTACAGACCAAGAGTCAGTTTTATGTTATTTGATACGGTGACATGAGTGCATGATCTGCATCATTGTAACTTCTGTATTGTTAGCCAGGAACGACTGACAGGTCAATATAATAAAAAGAATAAATATATATAAATATATAATGTTATGACATTTAAGCTATTTAGTCTAAACATTTATGTTTTTCTGTTATAATTTGTGTTCATTCTGGAATGAAAGATGCATAATTTATGTTTATTTCCTAATTTTTTATGGTGGTTGCAAGATAGGTCAAATTTACCGAACCCGTACAGAGATTAATTACTGAAAATAACAGATAAAATATAAAGTTTTTTCTTGAGAAACATTTCATAACAATTTGGACATTGTAAAGATTTTGCATGTGAAATTTGAAAATTTTCTGATGCATAAAAGTATTTTCAATCTTAAAATGAAAATTACTTTGCATGATAGATAGGCAACATATGAAAAGAAAAAAAACAAACATGAGAAAAACATTGCTTTACATACCTTAAGACTTAATAAAAAATGTGATGTTTTGCATATGAAAGCATTGTAATGTTTACTGATAATCTTCCAAATTTCCTTAATTTTTGCTTACTAATTTAAAAGTTATAGCACAAAATGGTTATGAGGTTGGTCCCAGGGACCGAGCCTGTGCTGAAAGAGTTAAAAAGTAATTTCTTTCATCATGAGGAACTGATAATTAAAGCATTTTATAAACTGTTTTTAAAGCAGAATCATGATGGCATTTTCTTATTGTAAATTTTTAGGTATTTTTTACATTTGAAGTTAATAAAAAGGTTTCTTCACCCAATATTTAGTGTACTTTTAAAAAAGTTTCCCTGTAAATCTAAAGAATTAATTATTTGTACAATATCTTTACACCAAGTTATTTTGTTAACAACAACATTAGTAATTATATAAAGACTTTTTTTTTTCTAAACTGATTTTAAGAGATATTGAAGTAATTTTTTTATTTTCATTTAAAGAATTGGTTCAACTCTCCACTTTTCAGATAATGTACTCTTATTTAATTTTGTCACTTTATAAGTGGATTCAGATCTTTTCAGCATGTTACAAGGTTTGTTTACTGAAAACTTTATTTTTTTTTAAGTTTATGTTCCTTAGTTCTATTGTACATTTTACTTTTTTTTTTAAGGATTTTATTTAAAATTGTAAAAGTGATGTTTGCCATGTTATCATTTGTTTTATTTTTGTTGAAGAACCCTGTTGGAAACATCTAAGTAAATAAATAAATTACTTAAGTTCTGCCAATGACAGAAAGATATCAATTTATCATGATCTAAAGAAAATATTTTTACAGCCCTTTAAAAATCCATTACACAATCCTGAAAGGACCTTTTGGGGACATGAAGATAAACCCTTGTTTGTACCAACATGAGTTCAGTGATGCAAATGCTGAAAGTCCATATCGATCCCTTTCATTATCAGATTCAGCAGAGTGTAACAAGCTTTTGGCTGCAAAGGCCATCAACTTCCGGCTAATTATGTTCCATGTTTCCAAGTGAAAGTGAGCAGTGAGAGCAGTTTTCCATTATATCCAATTAGATATCCCATTTAAGGGCTTTTCCTACTGGTCTGGATGTTTGATTAAAAAATTTAAATTAGTTTGGTTCTTGGATTTCATTGGAAAACCTAATATTTGTTTGTTACCAAAGGATTAGAAGAGAAAATTGTTTTCTCATTCAAAAAATAGAAACAATTACACTTTTCTGATTCTAAACTTATCTTCTTTAATATATAAAAAAAAAGGAAACCACTTGTTTTTTATTTTATTAACCTATTTTTATAAAAAATGCTAGTGAATAACTATCTTAAATATATTCAACTTAGTAACCACATGTACTGATGCTGAATAGATAACTGATTACTAGCTTACTCTTGTTTGTTGTGAACAGATTAACAGTTTAGTTTATTTTTCTCTCATTATGCTTACTTGATATTTGATTGTAATTTGGAGCTTCATTGTAAAACTTTAGGTCCAGGACATAATTGACATTTGTTAATATCTGTAAGATTATCTTTAACTCTTGAGATCTTATACTGATTTTTTTTAGAAAAGTCAAAATTCTGGCATTAAATGTCAAAGTTATTCTAAAGATATAAATGTGTAGTTTACCTAAAGTTACACTTTAATACAAAAACTTTATATATGTGTAATCCAAGTTCAAAAGTTAAACTTCCATAATAATGAAGCTTTTTGAATAGTACTGTATGTGTGTAGGCATTTTTTTTTCCACCTTAAAACAAGGGTGGCTAATTTTGTTGAGGTATAATAATATTTGGTAAATAAGTGCACAGATGTAGGAAAAGCCCTGAATATAGTTATTCAACTTTTAGCTGTATATGTGTCAAGATCCTGTATATATATAATACAGATTTTTATCATGAATTTGAATTTGTAGTGCAATGAATATTTACAATCTTTGATGTAATTTTTAAATTCTTGGTCATGTTTAGTATAAGTAGCTAGCTGGAATATCTGATACTGATTATATAAAAAGAGTAAGTGTCATTGGTTTTGGATTATGATTGAGAAGCTGGTGATGGGCCACATTATTGTTGACATAAAAAAAATGGTTATTAGATATCTTGAAAAGTAGCTCAATTCTAAAATAATTTTCATGTAACTTATCAAACACATGTATTTTGCTACTGTAATATTATAGGAAAAGGATTTGTTAAAAGGATGATGAGAAGAATAAAGAAGCAAGTAAACGCATAATTATTATAATGTATAAATACACAAATCTAAATTAGCTTTATTGTACTTATCCAAAAAGAAACATTAAGTTTTGCATTCTTAGATTGTTGTGTAATTTTACACATTGTACAGAAAGTGAAGAAGGTTTATATATCCTATATAGGAAGAAAAAAAATCCAAGTTTATTTTTGTGAGAAAAAAAAGCATAAACTAAACTACAAGCTATGGACTTTGTTTTAGTTGTCATAATTCCCTCTTCATTTATCAAAGTTTGAGTGTTAGTCCATTGTTATCTGTTCATCTTGTGTATAATCCTATTTAAAAAAATATCAGACACTAGTTTGTTTTATTAAAGTTAAATTTGTATGGAGTTTTATAAAATGTCACACTAAAGACCCTCAGGAACTACTTTTTCCTAAATCAGCATTGTTTTAATACATGCTTCTGCAACCCAGTTCAGTGCTATGCATAGAAACATTATTCACATATATGTATATATATCTGAAATACCAATTGTTTTGCATTTTCCATACTTAATAATAATCACAACCAACAGACTTTGCATTGTATCTTTACCATGAAAGATATCTTTTAATGCCAAAGTTAATTTTAAAGGAGAGATAATATTTAACCATAAAAATAAAAACAGCACTGTACTGGTGATTGTGGTTGCATTACTACATCAAAAAAATTCAAAATTCCTTACTGAAATATGTTTCTTCTTAAGATTATGATTTTCTAAGTATGGTAAAATTGAGATAAGATTGTTTTTCAAAAATTAAATGGTAAAATTAACAACTTTTTAAATTCATTTTTATTCTCTGACAACACTATATAACTAACTGCCTGTTTGTTTAAATATCAGGATTTATAATTAAAAATATAAAATTTTTAAAAAACATTCTTTGGTAGATGCTTGTTTTAAGATGTAATGTGTTTATTACATCCAATTCTAATAACCATGGAAATATTTAGGTCTGTTTACCTTAAGAGGAAATACAGGGTTTGAATCATTATATACATTAAAGAATATAAGTAAATGGTATTAATAGCAAGTATAAAAGCTTTTATTTAAGTACCAGAGTGATACCGGAAAAACAAAACAAACAAGTTAGTGTCTGTGATGTTTGGCTTTTGTGGCCAATCATGTGATTGTATTTATATACATAATGAATTTTGTGTGTGATTTTATCATAATTATATATAATTTTTTAAGTCATGATTGTTCATGTTTATACCTGCAGCTATTTAAGAAGCATTGTTACATTTTGAAATTACATTATGAACACACTGAACATAAATACTGGGCCTTTTTTTTACCATTTCCGAAACGTTAATAAAACTAAAAACTTGCTGCAAAAGTTGTAACACACATGAAAAGGCTTTGTTAATTACTTCACTTAGTCTATTGAATATGGGTTAAGTACGTTTTACCAGAAAAAAAATAAAAAACAGAAATCTTTGCTTGTATTATAGTTCATATAAGCTACCTTCCTAACCCAGTGTATTCCATTATTTCACAAACTTAATTATTTACAAATATGCTAATGTGTGGTGAGCATTTTAACATCAAATTAATTTAAATAGTTGTGTCAAAGGTAGAATATATTTTTTGTATTAAAGAAGGAATCGTTTTTAACTCATGAAAACTTGTTCTAGGGATGAAATACATTTAAAAATGTAGCAAAGAGATAAATAAGTGTATGCCAGTCCCAATTAATATGAAAGGTTAGGTCAAATATTTCAATGCAACTTTTCATATTCAGCAAGGAACTTGCATTTGTTAAATCAAACAATCAAGGTGGATCATTAATCCTTATTTAATGGTGTCAGTGTGTAATTCTGTATGTGAATAGTATTTTAGTTTTATTTATTGCTACTTCTACTTATTTTCCCACTCCATTATAAATTATATAGTTAGAACCTCATGCTGGAACATATGTATGGTGTGTGTCAAGGAGTATCAGGGTCTGAATGACTATTACCTTTGTGTATAAACACCACTTTGATATGTTTGAAGTGTTTCTCAAACAAGTCTGTTTCTCAGCTTCTAAATTTTATCACCGACACTCCTTGTATGTGATCATTTGACCAACTTGTGTATTTAATGTATTGCTATGTTTCATATTCAACTGTATTTTAGAAAAGAATTATGAAAAAGTTAGTTTTAGTCATTGAAAACTAATATAAAATTTTGTTATAAAGCTACATTATGTTTCAAACTTCCTTGATTACTTTGAGTTTTATATGATCTATGAGGAAAGTACTGTTCTGTGATAGCAGTTTAGAAAGGATTATTTAAGATCAACACATTTCATGAATTGGTTTTTGAGAGGAATGTTATGCTCCATTGAAATATTAAAATATAATGAAAGAACATTTACTCCTTTGATAAACTAGCATACACAAAGTTGTTTGTAAATATCTTTAACATGATCAGTATCTGTTATGTAAAATTTTTGTTTTCAGTAAAGTAATATTGCTAATGTCCTGACAAGTCCTCGTTTCTAATTGTAGTTAGTGATTCTGAAGACCTTATAAAGAATTTATAAAATGATGAAATTGACTGAGTCTTACTAAAACTTTTAGTTATAATAGAAAATATGATACATTTTTTACAGATTTCTTATTGAAAAAAAAACCATTAAATACATATACTTGAAAAACCAGAGACTGTCTTGGTAGTGTGGTATTTCTGAATTACTGTTTTGATAATCTTCAAAGCTATACTCACAATTTACAGTGATTGTTTTCAATAACAACAACAACAACTCACATTCGTAGAAGTTGTCGAAGAGTATAAGCTTGCACTTCAAGACTTGTAGCAATTACAAAAGGTACAGCATAGTTGAAAAAATACCATTTACTAATATGTTATACACATTATAATATTATCATTAGTGACTATTCTTATTGCCTTCAACTAGGAAATTAGTTGCATTTTAAAGCTAGAACTTTAATAAGAGTGCCACTAATAAGTTAATTGTAGGTTCCTACTACTAAGTCCATTTTTGTTGTGCCATTAACCCTTTCCAGACAGGTCACGGGTGAAAGGCCATATCATTGTGTTTGTAGACTCGCATTCAAACTTTTATTGAACTACTATTTCATAAATTTATGTCAATAAGTTTGGTATCAAACTGTAGATTATAATTCAAATTGCAGTATTATACCTTACTCAATTTCTTAATTTAAATGTAAATATTAAAAAAACACAAACATCAATTTTGGTGTGTCACGTGGTATGTTGAATGTAGCACTGGTTCAAATTAGATGATTGTGATGTCAAAATACTAAGTCTATAGTTTCATATGAATTAGGAACTCAAATTACTGATATTGACAAGCTAGAATATAAAACAAGAGCCTCTTATCTTTTCAGTATGCTAAGATATTGCTCATATAATAAATCAAACACAGTGGCACCCTGCCCACCTCTTTCCATTTTTGGAAATGCTCCCTTATATACAATAACTTCTATATATGACATGAATAACCAATCAGAAGCTCAGAATGTCCCCCTAGTAGCTTTTTCAGCCATTTTAACATATTTGGATGCCATATCTTTATTTCGAACCAAGATTTAAAACAGGTGGGTTGTGTCTTTAGTCTGCTCAAAACGAAATTTATGATTTTTTTGGTTATTCAACTGTATATATAAAATTTTAAAACAATTTTGTTTTGTATCCTCCATGTGCAAAATTTTAAAAGGCTTAGAAACCTACGTCAAGCAGCAACCAAGTAGAAATGTTGTAACTGGAAGAAATAATTGTTTGCTTCACTTCATTATTAACTGGGCGAAGAAAAATAAGTTTAAGAACGTATTTCTAAATAGCAATAATC
>NW_013672914.1:0-7411 GCF_000517525.1 Limulus polyphemus | reverse complement strand
CTTTGCATGTTGGATAGGCAACATGTGAAAAGAAAAAAAAAAGGCATTAGAAAAAAATTGCTTTACAAACATTAAGACTTACTAAAAATAATTTTGACATTTTGTGTATGAAAGCATTGTAATGTTTACTAATAATCTGCCAAATTTTGTTAACATATGCTTAGTAATTTAAAAGTTATAGCATGAAAACTATAACAAGCACAAAATGGTTATGAGATTGGTCCGAAGGACCAAGCTCATGCTGATAGTTAATATTAATCTGATAAATATAATTGTGAAACATTGACATGGAAATTGATCTTTTTCTAAAAAGTATACAATTTTGAGATATTTATAAAGCATTACAAAATGACTCTAAACTTTTAATGAAAATTTTTACAAAGAAAAACTGTCAAAATGCTTGAATTAAAATACAAAAAATGTATGATGTGAATCACAGGGATTCTTTATAATAATGCCAAATATTTTACATGACAGCCTTTAAAATAATCCTGCCTTGTTTGTAATAGGAAAGAGGGAGTTGCAAAAACAAAAAAAAACATTTATAGTATAATTGTAAATTGCTTTGTTTAATAAGCTGATAGCATACAGTATCCAGGCTTTTAAGAGATGTACATGTAACATGCATGAAATGTTACATCGTATATTAATACACAAGGAAACTTTTTGATAAACATGCTGAAAGCAAATAACTATTATTACATTTATTTTCTACACTAAGATGCCACTGAAGTGAAGAGTAAAAATGTCATTTGAACAGCTCAGATTTTTATGAAACACAACCAGTTAACTAACCCTCAGCAAGTGCTCGTGACAAAAGATACAAGGAACAAGCTAGTGTGTAGTGAAAAGCATCAACAGAGGGCATTCCGAGACACCTTCCTTCAGTTCCTATAATAATAACAGCTACAATTAAAACTTCTGTTCCAAGCATTCCAACCCAGTTCTCCTGGGTAACACTGAGAATCCAGAGGGAAAGGACAGCTCCTACTTCTTGAAGCTGCTGGAGTGTGGAGCTTAGTTTTGATGGAAGAACAATAGAAGCAAGGAGAACCACCACAACATCAAGCAGGTGGAGGTAAGCTGCATTAATATGCTGATACAGAAAGTTTAGTTGTGCCGCTAATAGAGACATGCCACCTATCCCTGCAAACCATGATGCTTTTTTATGAAGATTGACTAGACCAGTTGGGCAGTTTGGCACACCTGAAAAGCAGCAGAAATATAAAAATAACAGAATTAAACAGAGATGTGAGTTTATACAATTCACATCCAACCCAGCAATATGTAACGCATTAAAAAAGGTTTCTTGACTAACCCTAGAACTGCTCCTAGTACCATGGATATTGATTTTTAAGTTGGTTCCACTAAATGAAACTTCAAATGCTAAGCAATATTCTTATAACCCTCTTGTATAGATAATCAACAATTTTGAAAGTTTTACATTCTCTTAATCTGACTACATGTACCGTGATATAACAGAGGCACCACTAATGTAACTTTATAAACAATAAAATGCAGATATTTTCAAAATCCATAACCTCCAGCACTAATTATTTTCTTCAAACAGAAATAAATTAGTTACAGGACCTGATACTTCAGTGTCAGTTACAAAATATATATATATTGTAGTTAGATTATGTGTGACAACTTTCAGAGCATTAAGTCATGTACACCATATTGGAAAAGGAATATTCTGAATTTACTATGTGTATCTACATGAAATGTGGCAAGCTTTTAGTAAAATGTACAGGTATGTTGTATTCAAAATACCAGAGGAATTACAAAATTATTTGAACTCAAGATGTGTCTGAATTGACGACGACACGATATCTCAGACTCTGACAAGTTAGAGTGCAAGGTGATGTTCATATGAAGAACAAAAATACTATTGTCCATTGTACAGCTTTCATATTGCATAACCTTTAGAACCTCTGAAATGCTGATCTACATTTTTTTTTCAGTTTCGCTATATACTATATCTGGTATTTTCCTCTACTACAAACTGTTACTAAATTAGCAATGTATGATAAAATGAATAGTTGATAACTCTAATTTCAAATAAATAACACCATATTGAATACCATTCTGTAAAAGGTCGTGGCTGGTGTATTTTACCCCCCCCCCCCAAAAAAAAAACAGTTAGAAAATTTGTACTTTTACAAATAAACACAAATAATTAATTTATACTTGAAAAAAAAAGATAATTTTGAGCGAAAAAGAAAAATTATTTTCTGTTTATGTAGTTTGCTCATTATGCCTAAAATATATATGTTTATCACTCTTCTCCAGAATTGAAAATGGAAAATGTTTTGCTTTATCCTGATTAGTATACACCTCTAGAACAGGTCTGTAAGATTTCATTCACCAGCTCTGCTTACTTTTGATTCTAAAACCAATGAAGTTTTCCAGAAAATTTCAAAATTTTTGGCACCCCAATCTATATCCAGTTATAAAAAAAAATTGGTCCAAGTAATGTTTTTCTTAGTAGTACGAATGTGAAGAAGAAAGTTTAGTGTACTTAATATGACTTTCAAAGGCAATCACAATCAGTATATCCTTTTATCTCTCTCAAATTTTAAGATATATTAATTAATCTTAACACCAGCAGCATGAAGCAATGAATTCAATCTGCATCTATTTAGTTGGGTAGTTACTTGTTTTTAGTTGTAAATATTTATTCTTGAAAGCATGCCATATTAATGAAAATAAAAACCCTCCTACCCCTTCATTCCCAGAATTCATTTATCACAGATAAGCTGAGAACAAGAGTTTCATCCAGTGTCACTACTACTTCTGTCTCATTCTTACATGTTGTCAATCTTAAAGGTAACACACTTTCCAATCCCATGTAACCTACTTGATAATGTGCGTAATATTAGAAATATCCTGATCTGCATTTTACTTCCCTATAAAAGATATAGTTAAACAATAATGATTACATTGTAAATGTCTAAGTGAAATCCATCCAAAAATAATTGGGAAAAAGAAGAAACAAAAGGTAAAACTCTGTGCTTTTGATTAAACAGCAGGTGATATCTTGTAAACACAGAAAAATAAAGCAATTGACATCACTCACATTGCATCACTTTATTCATGTGCTGTAAAACTGAATCTACATTCAGTTTGGCTTTTAATTTGGCTAAGAATCATCACTAAGTTAGATTAAACAAAATGTGATGTGGTTAATTAGAATTTAAGTTGAATTTAAATTCAGTTCCACAGCACACAAATAAGATTATTCAATGTGAATGATGCCAAATTGCTTTATTTTACTGTTTTTGTCAGATATCACTAACTGCTTGAGTTAAAGCAGAATTTTACCCTTTTTTTTTTTGGAGGGATTTATTTTTAGAATTTTAATGTTTTCAAGAATGTGACTATATCTACCTGATTTAAGATCATCACGATATTATTTATCAGTGCTACACAAAACTGAAACTGATCCAAGTTAGGGTTAAATTGAAAAATTAATAAAGAAGAAGAGCATTAAACAAAAATACATTCTAGACTTTAGATGGAAGGAAAAAGTAGAAATTATAAATTGTGGTATACATACCAAATCGGAGAATGCCTAAACAAGAGGCTATAACTATGGTTAGGAAGCCCAGGATTCCACACAGTGGAGTGTCCTCCAACTGTGCAGAAGTAGCTACAAGGTGGAAGAACCAATTATCGGAAAAACTATGTAATCTATGAATGGCAAACAGTCCAGACACACACAAAACGGCATCTGAGATTGAGGTTGACCACTGAACAGTGGTCCTCTGAGTCATTCTTTAGGTGTCATAACACTTGTGAAGAAAGAGAGAGAAAAATCAATACTTTTGTAAATTTTAACACAAAGTTTATTTTTATAATCCAAAAACATTTCATTCCACTAAATGACTTAATATTTTATGATTAACCTCTTTGAGTACTTTAAATTAATATTATAAAAATAACTTGTATACTTCGAAATATAACATTGTGAGCACAAAAAATGTTAGAGAAACTTAGTAGTCTGTGGATTACTGTTTGTTTAAAGAGTATAATTGGCATTCTAGAACTTTTTATTTTGCCAAGTGATTCAAGATTTTATACTTGTCTTAAATTACAAGAACTTTTAAATAACATTATACAAAACACAAAGATAACTTTATAATTTTCAAATATAACAATTCACATACAAAAAAGTTACACTGATAAGAGGTTTTTTGTTTTGTTGAAAATGTCATTTTTATTTAAGAAGTGTAAAACTTTAGCTTTATTATTTATGAAATTTAAATTAAAGTACCCTCTTGTAATTCCTAGTATAGTTTCACTTTACAAAAACTAGTAACAGTATAAAGTATCATTGATATTTTATATGACAGGCAAAATAATGTCACAAACTAATACTATATGAAAATTTCTTTAACAGCTCACCATTAAAGTAAAAAAACTAACTACAATTTTTAGCAGTCAATGCATACACTCGCTAAATTACATTCATAACTATTACAAACACACAGAATGTTATAAACTGAATAACAGTGTGAATAATGATAAAACTGGAAAAAAAAAAGTTTCATAATTAAGGTACATAATAAAAATCGGTCATAGAAAGCCACTTGGCCCATTAATACCACACCTTCAATCTCCAAAATATTTAGGCAAAGCATTGTAAAGAAAATTAAATGTGTCCTGTTCCTATACAAATCTATCAAACAAACATTTTAAAGAACTAAACTGTGTGTAACTGCAACAAAATTAACATTTGCAAAGCATAAAACTTCTTTCACTAATCAAATTGTCCAACCTTTTCATTCCATCTCTCAAACATTCATACAACTTATCAAATGACATATTTTCTAAACACTTAAATCAAGAGACCCTTTAACTGCCCAACTTAGTTTATTTGTTTTGAATTTCATGTAAAACTATGAGAGGGCTATCTGAACTAACCGTCCCTAATTTAGATTCAGATGGAAGGCAGCTAGTCAACTTTTGAGCTACTCTTTTATCAACAAATTGTAGGATTGACCATCGCATTATAATGCCTTCATGGCTGAATGGACAAACATGTTCGGTGACAGGGATTCAAACCTGTAGATTGCGAGTTGAGTACCCTAACCACCAGGCCATACCGCCCAACTTAGAATGAAAAGAATGCTTTTCAAATACAAATTTTATTGTTTATGCAATTTAGAATTTATTTAATAAAATGTTCCAAACAACTTAAATTTTGAGTTGTTTTTACTGACTTGTGAAGCAGCGAACTATGCATCTTTACAGAAAAAACAAGCTTTTCAAACAATGGCACCTTACAAATAACCATTGCAGTAAAGACCTTTTAAAATTTAAAACTATTAAACTCTACACAATAAAAATATATTTTATCCTCCATACATAAATATATTAACAGTATTATCTTTTTATGAAATAAGCTACAAAGTTACAACTTATAAAACAACTAGTTTATCAATATGAGGATCCTTCTAAAACACTACCAGTATTGTAGCATGTACTTTTTAACAAAGTATTTATTCTAGAAGTAGAATACCCACACATTAAATCTGCAGGTACATAACTGAGAACCACTAGCAGAAACTGTGAAACAAAAAAAAAAAGGTATTTACAGTACAAGTATAAAATTTTATCACTGCAAGTTTTTAGTAAACACTTATTTTTAACTAACACTCTCACATATACTATATAGCATTCCAACATACAAGTTTTGACAAGAGACAACTAACCGTATTATTCTAATGTATATATATCAGCTAATTCAGTTCTCAAATAGAAAATTTTCACTTAAACACTGCTAACACTAACAGGAAATATACCCAAGCATAGCGATCATAGAGGCTTTTTGTGGTTTGTCTGCCACGCATAATTAAGGCTGATTATCATTAATTGTAATTTTAGCGATTCTTCTAGTACAAGTTATTATATAATTAAATGATGTTATTGATAATGTTCTCCACAAACTGCATTATGCAAATGAATACATGAAACATTCTGATCTAATAAAGATTGTATTTTGATTCATTTGTTCTTCTCATAACTGTCATGAGAAATTCCAAAACATGTATAAATATATTATAATTTAACAAAATAATAAATTTATTATGAAATTCAGTAATCGTGCATACTAACTAGATTCATAAGTTTTCATTACAGTTTTGAACTTTGAATTGTGACTTATGTGTAAACTATATAGTGCACTTTCTTTAACGTTTAAATTTCAACTTAATGTATGCAGTTATTTTATTTAGTAACTCAATAAGCAACTAAATAAAGAATTCTGAGGTAGTACAATTAATATTTATTTTACTTTTAGTTTATAACTTGCACTGGATTATTTTTACATATCATTAACAATATTATTACATATATATATATATATTACAGCTTTCACACATATTTATACTAACTAATCTCTATGATAAGTATAAATTTACTAAACTACCATATTATTACTTTATTATTATTCATTATGTAACTTATAAACCAACCCATAATACAGACAATGAATCTACTTTTAATTCAATTAGTTTTTACTACTTACCTGATCCTCGAATTACGTCTAAATTCATCATACAGTACAAGTTGCTTGAGTCACCTACCGTCATAATTCTCTAAATAAATATGATACTGCTAGAAAACAACAAAACGGCACTGTGCTAAAAACATAATAAGAAAAGTAAAGAGATTACAACTAGAGAAATTGATTAAAAAATGAAAAATATAATGTATTCTAAAATAACGCAATGATTATTAAAAATAGTAAGGTGAAATGAAAGAATATCAAGAAGACTATCTTGCTGGTTCGCCAGTTCTTCTGAATAAGGAGCATATTCATTCAAGAAAATAATAATTCATAATATTGTTACGTCTACGTTCGTTAGTTAAATTTTGCGTAAAAATTTTTTCCGAAGAAACTTTACCGATACAAGTCCTTTCTTGCGATACACTTAATTTCAACAGTCGCGCTATAACGAACGCTATAATTCACAACAAACGTCTCACGTGTTCAACAATATTCTCTCTCCGCAGTTCAATTACACATTATCTCACGTTCAGTTCTTACCGGTTTATATATACAAGACTACGACTTATCTAGTAGGTTCTCGACAATTAAGGAAGGGACGTGAACGTTCGAGAAGGACGTGGCCTGATACTAGTCACGTGACCTCCTCTGTCGCAACACTGCCCCCTCCTTAGTATTGTTCGTCATGAACAATAGCCACTTACATTAAACCAATAAACAATCAACAATAACTTAATTAAATGTCCAGACTTACAAACACAAAATAACAATTCAACAAAGTCTCTTAATTTCACGTGATATATCTTCATCCATACTGGTCTCCGTCTCGTTGGCTTCCAACGAAACTTTAGCGACACAAGCCCTTTCTTAATAAAACTGGTTTATTCTTTCCGAATA
>NW_013672913.1:43613-44840 GCF_000517525.1 Limulus polyphemus | reverse complement strand
TGAGGTCTACTAGATAATTATAATTATACAACTACGTAATAAGGTCTACCAGAAGATTATAATATTACAACTACGTAATAAGGTCTACCAGAAGATTATAATTATACAACTACGTAATGAGGTCTACTAGATAATTATAATTATACAACTACGTAATAAGGTCTACCAGAAGATTATAATATTACAACTACGTAATAAGGTCTACCAGAAGATTATAATTATACAACTACGTAATAAGGTCTACCAGAAGATTATAATTATACAATTACGTAATGAGGTCTACCAGAAGATTATAATTATACAACTACGTAATAAGGTCTACCAGAAGATTATAATTATACAACTACGTAATGAGGTCTACTAGATAATTATAATTATACAACTACGTAATAAGGTCTACCAGAAGATTATTATATTACAACTACGTAATAAGGTCTACCAGAAGATTATAATTATACAACTACGTAATAAGGTCTACCAGATAATTATAATTATACAACTACGTAATAAGGTCTACCAGAAGATTATAATTATACAACTACGTAATAAGGTCTACCAGAAGATTATAATTATACAACTACGTAATAAGGTCTACTAGAAGAATATATTTAGTCCACGTGTAGAGAACATGATCCCACGTGTTGGAACATGATTCACATGTTGGAACATAATTCGACGTGTTAGAACATGATTCAACATGTTATAACATGATCCCACGTGTTAGAACATGATCCCACGTGTTAGAACATGATCCCACATGTTGGAACATGATCCCACGTGTTAGAACATGATTAAACATGTTGGAACATGATTAAACATGTTGGAACATGATCCCACGTGTTAGAACATGATTCAACATGTCAGAACATGATTCCGGGTATTATATATTTTATTCGAAAGAAGATAAGCATTCGGCCGATTAAGAAAACGGAAGTTTATTCCATAAAACACGAGAAGACTTTCTTTTCTTATCTCATACTCCTCTAGTGGCCAAGAAATCGAGCTTCAAAAACACATACGTTCTTAGTCCCCATATTAATAACAATAATAACACGTAATAGGCAAAGTACAAACAATCTTTTACGATCTACGTCATCATGTGATGTGTTGACATAGTTAAATATCTGCCTTATTTGTGGAGCAACATGAACCCCCTGCAATAAAATATAGGAGTAATAACGTAAAATCCCCGAGAAACAAAGAATCTCCACGTTTCTCGTTCGTATA
>NW_013672913.1:41637-42669 GCF_000517525.1 Limulus polyphemus | reverse complement strand
TTGTATATATAATTTTAACATAATTTAAACACCAACACCTTGATCAGTTGCTGTATGCTTTTGTTATAAGAAACAACTACTCTGTTCTTAAAACAATTGTTGGATAGCAGTGATTAACTCTTCCTTCTTTTCATTTTAACAGAAGGTTTGCCTTGATAAGGCTAACTCAGTATAAATAAGGAAAACGTACTTGTTCTTACACATTGGCTAAACCTGCCAAGGAAATATTCCGTTAAACGTCAAATAATCCTTATAAAATGCCACAAATACTTCGACATCATCTGTACTACCCAGTAATTGAGAATTATTGTGTTACTTATTGTTAACTGTAAACATTTCTTAGTCAGACGTCTAGCAAACATCAACGTATTTCACTATGTCTCTTACCTGTTTCTGCACGATGCTTTATATTCTACGAATTACGATAATCGCTACTATATAGTTCGGTATTACTTCCATTAAGAGATTTTAAGTACAACATCACACACGTGCAGGATCGTGTTGAGCCATATCCAACTGAACACATGGTCTGAGAACTGTTCGCATTTCGATATCCAAGTACAGCACGGGTTGAAAACTGCTAACATTTCGATAACATGGCTTGAAAACTGCTAACATTTCAATAACATGGCTTGAAAACTGCTTGCATTTCAATAACATGGCTTGAAAACTGCTAACATTTCAATAACATGGCTTGAAAACTGTTCGCATTTCGATATCCAAGTACAGCACGGGTTGAAAACTGCTAACATTTCAATAACATGGCTTGAAAACTGCTTGCATTTCGACATCCAACTGAAACGAGGATTGAAACTTCTCTCATTTTGAATGCTTATTGGTGCACGGAACAAATAACATCATTTTGTTTTTTATATATTTTGTACTCGAGCACAAATCATTTCGTATAAGAGGGATAAAAATAATTATTCTATATCACATATTTAGGTCCTAAAACGTTGTAATGCTGTTTCATGTATATACTAGCAAATAACAGTTATGTTGTGAAACGTTTGTTTGTTTGTAATTAAGCAC
>NW_013672913.1:39808-41263 GCF_000517525.1 Limulus polyphemus | reverse complement strand
GTAAGTTCGCAGACATACCGCTGTGCCACTAAGGGGGAGGGGGCTTGTGAAACGTATTTAGTCCTAAACTTTTGTAATACCGTTTCATGTATAAGATGACTAAAGATATAACTATTTTATGAAACGTAATATACCGTTCTTATTTATAACATGACCAAAAATTATTTTGTGAAACATTTTAAATCACCAAAATAATATCCAGCATGACCTGATGGATTCTATTTGCGAATCCATCAGGTCATGCTGAATCCATCAGGTCATGCTTGTGCTTATCCTCTTTTAAAATTCAGGATTCATAACCAAAATTTATTCTTATCATGCAAGCTGACTAGAAAATTCGAATTTTTATATATTTGTTTTGTTTATTTGAAGTTAAGCACAAAGCTACACGATGGGCTATCTGTGCTCTGCCCACCACGAGTATCGAAACCCGGTTTCTAGCATTGTAAATCCGCAGACATACCGCTGTGCCACTGGGGGGCATTTTTATATATATATAAAAGTTAAATAAATTTCTCAAAATTTAGAACCATTTCACTCATTTCCAGCGGTCAGTTGTTATATTCTAATTTAAATTATGACAAAAAGTATACAACGAAAAATAATATAAAATCCATTATTTACACTATAATTAGTAATAATAATAATTTGTACTAGTTTTAATATATAAGATCAACATTTTACGGAAACACATTTTTTATCGCTAATCTCTATCTTATAAAATAATAACGTGATTTTGTTTTTAACTTTTACTTTGGATTGTCAGAACTAAGCATGGTAGTCAGAACATCGTTCTTAATGACACTATTTGTTTTTTAAACGTCAGAAATGTAACTTTTCATTCTTTTCTTTACCACATAAAAGAAAATATCTCTGAGTTACTCTGTAGTAGGTTTTTTAAGCTATATCTTAACGTGTGCATGACTATTTAACGGTAGGCTTAGCACACACATAAAAATATATGGCATACGCATCACGCACGTTGCTAGAAAAGAAAAAAGATGGCAGGTCGTTTTTCGGAACGTCAGCTACATAATCATGAGATGTTTCCTCTCTGATTTTTACCTTGAATTTTTTTAAACTCAGTAATTTTCGCTGCTACTAAATAATTAAAGAGCGTCCCCTAGCGACTTGAACTAAAATGAATGCCAGTGCTGACAAATATTTAACTCACAACAGCAATTTGATTTTTTGAAATAATTATAGTTTATCAACCTGCATAATGTTTATCAACACGTAATCGCTGATACTACAAACAGAAAGACTGGTATTACTTTTTTGCACACATTTGGTATCCGTCTCTGTCTTTGAGTTAGATTTATTATATCTTTGAGTTAGACTTATTATATCTTTGAGTTAGATTTATTATAAGAATCGTTTGTGCACTGTCTTAGAACTTCGACTTTCCACATGCTACACAACCAGCAGACGGAGTATTAACTAGTTTTACTGTTT
>NW_013672913.1:36464-38808 GCF_000517525.1 Limulus polyphemus | reverse complement strand
GAATCGTTTGTGCACTGTCTTAGAACTTCGACTTTCCACATGCTACACAACCAGCAGACGGAGTATTAATTAGTTTTACTGTTTATAAACCCCTGACTTTCCACATGCTACACAACCAGCAGACGGAGTATTAATTAGTTTTACTGTTTATAAAGCCCTTGACTTTTCACATGCTACACAACCAGCAGACGGAGTATTAACTAGTTTTACTGTTTATAAAGCCCCTGATAACTCAGCGGTAAGTCTAAAAGCTTATAACGCTAAAAACCGGGTTTCAATACCGTAGTGGGCACAGATAGCCCACAGTGTAGCTTTGCGCTGAACGACAAACACACCAAACTGATTTTGGCTTTTTGCAAGGCTAAACACAATTAACAAGTATAACACATAGATTCGTGTTGAAGAAGTATTGATAATTTCGTACATAATGTTCGGTATCTTAACACAAGTCTGTCACAAAACGATTATGAAAGGTTTAACGTGAAAGTTTTCAATTTTCTTCTCCACAAATACTAGACAAAAATTTAGGACACAGAATATGCTAATTAGTTTAAAACAATAAGACTAGAGTTGCCACCTGAACAGTTCTAAATAAAGAACATTTTTGTTGGTATTTGATCATTTTCAGAATTTCGTATCAAGTTAGAAACTAAGATTTAAAAACACAATCATGCAACCTAGTTAAATTGAGGTTTGTTTGTTGATTTTCGCGCGAAGCCACTCGAGAGTTACCTGCGCTAGCCGCTCCTAATTTTAAACGGATAGATTAGACGAAAAGCAGCTAGTAAACACCACCCACCGCCAACTCTTGGCCTACTCTTTACCAACGAATAGTGGGATTGGCTGTCATATTATAATGTCCGCATGGCTGCGAGTTCAGCGCCTCTAACCACCAAGCCATTCCAGACCCAGGCAAACTATCTGACAAATCGCGTTTCGTAACTGAAACGGAAAGCTGCATTTTACAACCGAATTAAAAAAATAGAACAGTTCCGTAAAATACCTAATAGGTGGTAACCTTAATATAAATTGTAGCAATGACGTAGTCCTTGATTTTTTCTTTTTATGCAATGAACACATGTGCCCCAAGATAGTTTAATAGCTTGAATAATGTTTATTTACAGGCAATTTTTATTTAAAAAAAAGGGATTATAGTTTAATAATTATCCCTCAAAGTAACCAGATCATATAACTAAAACAACTTGCACGGGATCCCCGAAAGTGTTCTGTTTCAAGAGTAAATAAAACCAAAGTTAAGCGTAACAAATATTTTTATTTCTTGTTTTTCAAGTTCATATGTCATTCTGTGTTTTATAGCGTACAGAGTCCATAATTCTTCTCGTGATTCATGGCATGCGCACTTTTAACTGACGTCACAACAGTACAAATTGCAACGTTAAGAGTCCCTTATATGATGTCATTTTCGGTTTCAGCGTCTTTTATTAATTATTTCACCTGTTTTAACCCCTCGCATAACTATACAGTAGTGTGTTGTCTGTCTGTCAGTCAGTAGAAACTTGTTTTGTAAGTATTAACTTATGCCACTGTTATTTAAAGTTAGTTTCATTAACATTATTGGTTATAGTGTTTCAAATAATTTGCATAACTATTATTTTTTTACTCTTATGAAGATTATGTTGCAAAAAAATATGGACTTAAGAATAACTTCAATCTTTTAAGCTCGTCGAACCTTGTGAGATAACATTGTGTTTAAGGCTTAAAGTGTCGTTAATTGTAAAGGTACGTAAATGATACTTCAGTGCATTATGATCTTTATAAGTAGAAATGTAAAAAACGTATATTTAGTTAGCTATACTTATTTTCAGGTTGAGTTTTTGTTTCGCTCTAAGTACATTGCTTAATTGAACAAACTACGAAAGAATTATTTCAGTTATTTAATTCGTGTATATATGTATTCCTAAAAAAAATTAACGTAACTTCTTTCTTGTTAAAAGCTTAAGCCTAACTTATTATACTATCAACTTTTATTAAAAAAAAAACATGCACGTAACTTCTTTCTTGTTAAAAGGTTAGGCCTAACTTATTATATTATCAACTTTTATTTAAAAAAAACATGCACGTAACTTCTTTCTTGTTAAAAGGTTAGGCCTAACTTATTATATTATCAACTTTTATTTTAAAAAAAACATGCACGTAACTTCTTTCTTGTTAAAAGGTTAGGCCTAACTTATTATATTATCAACTTTTATTTAAAAAAAACAAAAAAACATACACGTAACTTCTTTCTTGTTAAAAGGTTAAGCCTAACTTATTATACTGTCAATTTATATTCGATAAACAAAAACACAAAAACATACACGTAACTTCTTTCTTGTTGCCCCCC
>NW_013672913.1:31168-35954 GCF_000517525.1 Limulus polyphemus | reverse complement strand
AAAGAATAATTATTTATCCCTTTCGATTAAACAAAAGTACTATTTAACATGTCTGAAGTTAGCTTCTATATTAATTATTAATTAATTTATCGTTATCGTCCAAACACATGTAATTTTCACTTGAATTTTGCACATTTTTAGTATACTTTACACTTGCCACTGAAGATCATGGAATATATAAAGAATTAAAAATCTAAGTTTGGTTGTAAACTTTAGCCATAAAAATATTTTTTTACCTGAAACGAATGCAACCTTTTGGCCAATACTTCAAGGTTTTCTTTGTAAAAAAAAAAAAAAAGTCAATATTATTTCAAACAAAATGTTCATTTCTCTCGATCAGAATTAAAATAACTCCTGTGGCCATTTTCTCGAATAATTTAAATGTTTTGTTTTCCTAACTTGAGGCAAAGAATATTCGCTAGGGTCTAGCTTTCAACAACCAATAGAATCACACAGATGTATGACGTCACTCTTAATATTACAAGATTGAACAGGCGAGTTTCTGTTTGAGTCGTTTGACTAATCTGTCAGAGATTCGTTAGACGAAGCTCAATAAATCTCGTTTGAAATATTTCGGTACCGATCCTGTAAAAGAATGGTTATGAATTTAATTTTGACGTTTACATTTAAGTGGCAATCAATCACTATGGTGATACAACTGATTTGTTGACATAGAAATTTCCTGAAAATAATTATTTTAATACCATGTTTAGTGTATTCGTGCGAAAGACCTCGAGCAACGCCACATAACGGATGTTTCGAGAAGTGTAAAAACCTTTTTTTCACGTATCACTCGTTTCCTTGAAGGAAGATCACGCTTCTGTCTGTAATCCAGCTAGCACGAGCCATGTATCGTCGCTAGCTTGGTACATGATACGCACAGTTTCTGACAGTAGCTGGGACAAAAAAAAAGTCATTGAATTGTAGTTCCTACTTGAACGTGTTTACGAAACATTTATTTTGCACATTTACACATGATTATGAAGCAGCTAGAGCAAGTCCCGCCCCCTGTCTCTACCTCGACCCCCAGATGTGTAATTGGAGGTAAGAAAGTAGATGTAAAGTCTCTTTACTCTGATATCTAGCAGAACCTAGGTGAACTGTCTGAAAGATTAGTTACCATTAATAAAACAAAGTTAAAAACACGCGTTAGCCAACGGTACATAGTGGCGAAATATTAACGTAGTAGTTACTGTGTGTTTGTTTTTATCCGTGTTTTTAAGCTGTTTACGATTTCATATTTCAGTTGTTGGATATCTCATTCTAAACATTTAGATATTATCATATCTCAATTGGTGGATATCTCATTTTAAACATTTAGATATTATCATATTTCAGTTGTTGGATATCTCATTCTAGACATTTAGATATTATCATATTTCAATTATTGGATATCTCATTTTAAATATATAGATATTATCATATTTCAATGATCTCGTACAAAAATTAAACGTTTCGTCGAGACAAAAAAACAACATTTTTGTTTAGTACTGTATCATAAAATAAAGTAAACTTCATATCATAATATAAGTTCAAAATGAATTAAAAACTAAAGCATTTGAGTAAAAATTATTCTGTATATTTTAATTTTAGAAGTTATATCATTGAAAAGAATAACTAGCTATTTGCTCTTTGAAGGTCTTGTTGTGATTAGTTCGAATAATTCAGCGCTCTCTATACTACGAGAAATTAAATAGCGATCGGAGATAGGTAAAACACAACGGTTTGGTCATTTGGGCAACCTAACAAGGGCCAAATTTTGAACCTTATAGTATCAACAAAGGAAACGAAACCCAAACCAATTTGTTTGTTTTTGAATTTCGCGCAAAGCTACACGAGGGCTATCTGCGCTAGCCATCCCTAATTTAGCAGTGTAAGACTAGAGGGAAGGCAGCTAGTCATCACCACCCACCGCCAACTCTTGGGCTACTATTTTTACCAACGAATAGTGGGATTGACCGTCACATTATAACTCCCCCACGGCTGAAAGGGCGAGCATGTTTGGTGTGACGGGGATTCGAACCCGCGACCCGCAGATTGCGAGTCGAGTACCCTAACCACCTGGCCATGCCACCCAAACCAGGAAAGCTTAGTTAAATCAAGGTGCATTTAACGACTTTCAAACAACGCAAGCAAACTATTATGGGTAATTTCCGAGTGTTTCGATGTTATGTTAGAAATATTTTATAACCGTTTTAGAAAAAAAAATCAATAAACATAATCAGTGCATTTAGGAACTCTCTCAAATCTTAGCTTACAGATCTTATATTTTCTGGAGACTTGTTTAAAATCAAATTCTACCGTTATGAAATATAGTAACCGCTACGCTTTTGATTATTTTCTTGGCGTCATAAGAGGCGTAAACATAATATAAAAAAGGCGTCTAGAAAATACGATATACATTAAGACACATTTTAGAAGTTTTGGGTTTGTTTTTTTAATTGTTTGATTTAACAATCATCTGTGTAACTTCATCCTTAATTTTGCTACTTGACAGTTTCAAATCTGAGGTTCGATTCCCGCGATAGACAGACCGCTTTGTGTTAAGGCAACAGCAATCGGTCATAATAAGTATTCACAAGTGATAAGACTGAAAAATGATATATTTTTATCTGTGACAATAAATAGCCCGCTACCCACAACTGGCAAATTTTAGCCCAGAAGTAAACTATTTATTACCATGCTCAAGATTCACTTTTAGTTTACAGCAGTAAACTACGTTATCCATGTTGACAATAGGACAGCTACATGTATATTTCACTTACACAAACAACCAAAACAACACTCTAAACAAATAAACACAATTATTATATGTCAGTCTAGGTGAAACGTTTTTTAGCTGTGAGTTATCATATGTCAGTCTTAATGGAACGTTTTTATCAATGAATTGTTATATGTCAGTCTAGATTGAACGTTTGTATCAATGAATTGTTATACGTCAGTCTAGATTGAACGTTTTTATCGGTGAGTTATCATATGTCAGTCTTAATGGAACGTTTGTATCAATGAATTGTTATATGTCAGTCTTAATGGAACGTTTTTATCAATGAATTGTTATATGTCAGTCTAGGTGAAACGTTTTTTAGCTGTGAGTTATCATATGTCAGTCTTAATGGAACGTTTTTATCAATGAATTGTTACACGTCAGTCTAGATTGAACGTTTTTATCGGTGAGTTATCATATGTCGGTCTTAATGGAACGTTTTTAGCGCTGTGTGTCATTAAAATTGTCTGTCTTTGAGTATTTCGTCAGCCTCACGATAGGACACCGGTAAGTCTACAGACTTACATTGCTAAAATCCGGTGATCGATTCCATGCGGTGGACACAATTGTATGAGTTAGGTTTACATTTCTTATTTTTTCCAGTTCGCGGTAGGTTGTTGTTTTGTATCATATTGTTAAATGTGTTATCACCGATTTTACATAAGTAAACATGTCAACAAGTGACTCAGTAAAACAACAACATATGAACAAGATATGAAGTCATTATTTCATAGATCGGTGGTGACAACAGACTTCTAGATGATTCAACTCTACGGTCCCTTAAGAACTGAAATGTTGCATGTAATTTAATTTGGGCTGTCTGTGGTTCAGTAGTAAATGTGCCAGACTATGGATCTGGAGTCCACTGTTAACGCCCCCTTTACCGAAAAAATAAATAAATAAATAGCGTACCGCACTTTGGGGGCCATGGGTGGATTATAAAAGTAATGGTCAAATCTCACATTAGGCAGTGGGTGGTATTTACTAGCTGCTTTCCCACTAATCTATAGGATCAAAATTAGGGACGGTTAGTGCAGACAGCCCTCGATTAGATTTACGCGAATGTCGGAAAGCAAACAACTAAACGAAAGCTTGTGTCGTTAACGTTTCTTTTGTGTCAAGACTACTTGTGGTCAACGGTTGACCCATTTTGCCACACGCAAGCTTCGTCTAAAAGGAACCAGGTCATAACGATCACGTTACAACTATGTGATTATTTTTCTGGGCGTTTTTATAGTGATTGATATAATATTATCTCAGATTTGTCAACACTAATTAACTTATTCTGATTAGATAGCACGAGGCTTAACTCGTTAAATAAAGTCTAGCAAATTACTGTATTCATTTGCTCAACAGAAGACTTACTGTTTCGACGATAGTATCGCCCTCTATTAATCAATTATAAAATACTTTGACTTTCCTGGTGTTTCTGCTCAGCATACTGAAATAATTGTCTCGACTTGTTTTGTTTGTTTGTTTTAACAAAGCCACATTGGCCCAGCATGACCAGGTAGTTAGGGCACTCGACTCGCAATCTGCAGGTCGCGGGTTCGAATCCCCGTCACACTAAACATGCTCGCCTTTTCAGCCGTGGGGGCGCTATAATATGACGGTCAATCCCACTATTCGTTGGTAAAAGAGTAGCCCAAGAGTTGGTGGTGATGACTAGCTGCCTTCCCTCTAGTCTTACACTGCTAAATTAGGGACGGCTAGCGCAGATAGCCCTCGTGTAGCTTTGCGCGAAATTCATAACAAACTAAACCGTATTCTAAGCCATTCACCGTATTCGGTTGTCACGTACACGGGTAATGTTTTTTTTCCTCCGTACACTGCGGCTGTGCCGTATAAAAGGATTTCATTTTTAAATTTCCCGCGTTTTCTGGTAAGGAATATATATGAGTGTTGAGACACTCTCCATCCACCAAAGTATTGTTACCGTACAATGGGTCAACCAACACTCTCCATCCACCAAAGTATTGTTACCGTACAATGGGTCAACCAACACTCTCCATCCACCAAAGT
>NW_013672913.1:21947-30375 GCF_000517525.1 Limulus polyphemus | reverse complement strand
TCCAAACCCCATTCATAAAGCTTCGGTAAAATTTTATATTATTGTCTTGTTTACTGTGCTCCAAGTATTTTCTCTTGATAATTACAATAATTCGTACTTCCCTCCTCACCTCTCTCTCTCTCTCTCTCTCTCTACATTGCCACTTCCTGAACAGTAAAACTTGATTTTATTTTTGTGCTCAAAAGCTATTGACTCATTACATGAATTAACTAAACTATACTTAAATATTCTTAAAATAATAAGCGGGAGATAGATGGCGCGATAATTTGTCCTTTGTAATTACTAGAAAATGTAGGACCAAAATTTATTATTTGATAATTATATATTTATTAATAATCTTGTGTTTCGGCGTTATCTTGGAATACAGCCTCTCTGAGATTTAGTTTCGAAGAAATATTTTTCGATGAAATTAATTCTCTGGAGATAACCAAACGTTTTCTTTCTGGAGAATCAGCGAATAAGATTATTTATAAGCGTTGAAAACAGAGCTTAAGATATCACCAAACTTTTTTAATTTACCATTTTAAAAAACCGTTTAAAAAATTAACATACAACAATCAGGCTGTGTCAGTTTTTGCGTTTTAGATTTTTTGCGCGAAGCTTCGTAAGAAACCGTCTCTAGTTCTCAACTGATAGACGAGAGGAAAGGCAGCTAGTCAACAGCACCAACCGCCAACTCTTGGGATAGTCTTGACTGGAAAAAATGAAGGGACATAACCCTCACTCTTATAACACACCCATGACCCCAAAGGGGGGGAGAGCGTATTTTGTGACAACCATGAACTCTCGGAGTAACAGTCACGACATGTTAACCATTACGCCACACTCGGCCAAGATAGTATCAATGTAGCAACGTTAAAAATATGTTTATCTTCAGTTGAGTACAGTCTATTCACATTACAACGCCCCCCAGTGGCACAGCGGTATGTCTGCGGACTTACAACACTAGAATCCAGGTTTCGATACCCGTGGCGGGCAGAGCACAGATAGCCCATTGTGTAGCTTTGTGCTTAATTACCAACAAACAATTAACGAACATGCTGCTGTGCCACTTGGGGGCACTTTTCGTTAACGAGCCAACAATACGTTTTTTTTTAGCTTAACCTTTGAGAATCAATCATAAAAACATTTTTGCGGGTCCTCATAGCGATGGGATCTTTAGTCATCGCCTTGCTTGCCTTATGGCTGACTCTGACTAGAGTGTGTGTGTGTTATTTTATATGATCCTTATGGCTGACTCTGACTAGTGTGTGTTATTTTATATGACGTACACCGAAACGACTATTTCTTATGGAATTTAGATATCAGTTAATCTTAGATTTTAATGTTGTACTAGTAAAAATTACTTTAGTTCTGTAAGTCACTATTTGGCCGAGTAGTAGCTAAATAATTGTACTAGAATATATATACTAGATTCGGGTGGGGGTGGGGTGGGGATCACTAGTGATATTTTAAATGGGGCTCATTATCATGCGAAGTTTGAGAAGTAGTAAAATGGAGATGGGACTTAACTTATTAAATATAAAAACACGTGAGCATATAAAGTAAACCTTCTTGTTAAAACCGTCACTGTTGATATCAGAAAATTCGATAAGAATCATTCCGCGAAGGTTCTTTATACGTATCCCTAATGGTTCTGGTAACTACATGGATTTTTATTATTTTGGTCTTAAACCTTTCATGTTACTTTATCATTCTGGCAAGCTAAACCCCAACCCCCCCAACCCCCTGTCACCAAAGTGTAATAAATGACATTCAATGCAAATCGAAAAGTCTCCAATATTATTGTTTCTTTTTTTTTATTCCCGAAATATCCATTTTCGTTTTTACAGAACGAAAAAGCTCCAAAAATGCACTAGAAGTGCCACTAAGTTTTAAATTCAATGGAAAGAAACGTTACCATAAAATTGAAAGTCTACGAGTCCTTTCTTTCTTTCTTTCTTCTATCGTTATTTTTTTTTCTCTCTCTCCTCTTATCGCATTTTTCACTCTACCCATTATTCGATCTGTTACAATTCTCGAAACATTTTAAAGAGAGAAAAAAAAATATTTGATTTTCGTTTGTTTCTTGTTAAGAACAAAGCTACACAATGGGATATCTGTGCTGCGCCCACCACGGGTATCGAAACATTATTTTTAACGTTATATGCCCACAGACTTGCTGCTGAGACAATGGAGGGGGGTAACAGTGTTTAGATAAAAGGAAATATGAAAACTTGAAAAAAATACGAACAATAATGAGTGAGAAATAACATTTGAAATCACTGTGGTAACAGTACACCACGCTCTTGCCGAATCATATGTATCTATACAAATATAATATTACTGTCTGTTGTATGTTATCTATATAAATATAATAGTTCTATATGTTGTATGTTATCTATACAAATATAATAGTACTGTCTGTTGTATGTTATCTATACAAATATAATGGTACTATCTGTTGTATGTTATCTATATAAATATAATAGTACTGTCTGTTGTATGTTCATGTAACTACTTCGCAGGGTGTGGATGGAGCTTCACCCAAATTGGTATAGATATTCATTAGGACCATGCGGGGTTCACACAAATTTTCGGTTTTGCATTTTTGCGGGCGTTTTTTACTACTGTTTCGTCCCCTGTTGGTGGACCTTCACCAAATTTGACATGAAGGTTTGATGGGTCCATGCGGAGATACATGCTAATTTACGGTCTCACATTTTGTGTTTTGCAGTTTTTATGGGCATTTTGCGTTTTTTTTTTTCAATTACTTATAAGGGAAGCAACTTTTCATGTCCTAAGATAACCTTTCATTAATCATGAGTTTACATAATTTCTGTCCCGGGGACGGGTACTACAGTTAGTATCTATATATATAGTGGGAAAGTTTTTTGAAATGTTTATTGATTTTTTTTATATGGTGAAGTGTCTCCTATCTCTCAGCCTTATGATTAGGTTCAAGTCGCGATTTTTTTATATCATGAAGTGTCCCCTATCTCTCAGCCTTATGATTAGGTTCAAGTCGCGATTTTTAATATGGTGAAGTGTCTCCTATCTCTCAGCCTTATGATTAGGTTCAAGTCGCGATTTCTTTATATGGTGAAGTGTCTTCTAGCTCTCAGCCTTATGATTAGGTTCAAGTCGCGATTTTTTTATATGGCGAAGTGTCTCATATCTCTCAGCCTTATGATTAGGTTCAAGTCGCGATTTTTTATATGGTGAAGTGTTTCCTATCTCTCAGCCTTATGATTAGGTTCAAGTCGCGATTTTTTTATATGGCGAAGTGTCTCCTATTTCTCACCTTATGATTAGGTTCAAGTCGCGATATATTGCTTTACATGTTAGCATTGTTCCAGTTTAAAATACATGATAACTAACAGTCAACACCGCTATTAGATTAAGAATAACTGCATCGGATCCTGCTGAAAGATTGTAAATTATTATGTCTATGTTTGAAAAGTAACCGCGAGGTGGCGGGTGCTGTCCGTTCAGCCCAGAGACATTGAAAATACCATTGAATTGCATTTGACGCTGTACAGTGTCAGTTGTTTGTTTACATTTTAGAAACCTTTTAGAAAACAAATGCTTAAGAAACCTATTTAGGCCTAGCTTTAAGAATTAAAAAATACACTGTTTTATTTATAATAACATTTGATGACAATCTGTAGCATAAAAAATTATTTTATATTTTTACCGAAAATGTAAAAATAGTGTTAGAATCAAATGAGACAAAGTTTACGTAAGATAAACAAATTAGTACAAAAGGTGTAAATAATATGAAGTTAAGGAAAAGTTTTTAACCCTCAGAAATACTTCTCGTAAACGACGTGTTTGACAAATTACTGTCACTGACATGTCAGTAGAGAGTTGGTTATTTTTAGAGCAAAGCTACATTGGGCTATCTGCTGTGTCAACCGAGTGGAATCGAACCCCGTATTTTAGCGTTCTATAGACTTACATCTGTCCCACCGGAGGACATCAGTAGAGAAAACTGGAAGTGAACCAATTATAAATTTGATAGGAGTTTCTTGGAAGTGGTATCTGGGCTCTCCAACTCACTCCATCCTGATAGGAGTTTCTTGGAAGTGGTATCTGGGCTCTCCAACTCACTCCATCCTGATAGGAGTTTCTTGGAAGTGGTATCTGGGCTCTCCAACTCACTCCATCCTGATAGGAGTTTCTTGGAACTGGTATCTTATCCCCCCATCTCACTGTTCCCTTAGAAGACTTCCTGGGAAGTAGTATCCAGACCCCCCTAAGCCATCCCATCTTTACAGGAGTTTCTGGAAATGGGGTATCTTATCTTTCCAACTCACTGCTCCCTGACATGTGCTTCTGGGAAGTGGTATTTGGGCCTTCTTACTCACCCCATCCTAATAGGAGTCTCTGGGAACTGGTACATTGGCTTTCCACGTCAACCCGTCCTTATAGGAGTTTTGGGGAACTGGTATCTTAATATCCCTCCAACCTACTGCTCCCTGACAAGAGCTTCTGGGAACTGGCATCCTGAGAGGATTTTCTGGGAACTGGTGCATTATCCCTCCGTCTCGCTGCTCCCTAACAAGAAGTTACGGAAACTGGTGTCTGGTTCCTTCAAGCCACTCCATTCTGATAGGGATCTGGTACGTTGGCCTTCAAAGTCACCCCCACCCTCACAGGAGTTTTCGAGAATTCGTACTTTGTCACTCCACTTTAGCTTACCCATAATTATTACAACATACAAGAATGTATCTAGTTAATCCAATCATTTAAGTATCACATGTGCCCCTACAGTGTGACAACCAATCATGAACAAGGCTTAGCTCATTGCTGGAGCAGTTTGAAAGTCAGGGATATTTCATAAAAAACTAAATTATTTCTATTAAAACCTGCCGTTTTTAACGGAGCAAGTTATTTGTAAATGTTATATTTACTCTGTCAGAACAACTTTCTATAATAGTTCGTGATTCGTTACTGAATACTCTTCCTTCTCGTACGATAATCTTTCTGGATAGAACTATATTATTTCGTTATGGTTTGTCTGAATGAAAGGAGAATAATAACTTGACATACACCGTGACCTCAAAATCAAATGGATATTACTGTTTTCTAAAATGTATGTTTGATCTTGTGTTCCTATCGAAATAAAGGCCGTCAAAGCGGAAGCCTAGAGATCATTTAGAATTTCCAATATACACAAATAGGTTGGTTTGTCTGTTTTTTGAATTGCAAAGCTACACGAGGGCTATCTGCGCTGGCCGTCCCTAATTTAGCAGTGTAAGAATATAGGGAAGGCAGCTAGTCTTGACACAAGAGACTCGTCTTTAGTGGGGCCAATCGTTACCAAAGTACGACTTCTAATTCTTAAATCATTATTACATATAAGTAATTCCTCCATCACATTTTCTTTTCTTTTGTGAAGCACCATTTTTCTGATGTTAAGAGCTGCAGATCTCGTTAAAAAAAAAAAGAATAAAATGATTTATCAAGATAACAAAATATTACACAAAACTGTTCCTTTAAAAATATTTATAAAAACTGTAAGATGAGAAAGTTTTATATCTTAAAGTATTGAAATCGTGAATTTTTTTTTCTGTGATCATTTTGTTTCACAAGTAGCTTTATTTTGCCGACATTTAAAAACCCCTTTCATGACAGTATTTTAAACAGTGAGCTAAACAATATACTTTTTTTTTATAATATTAGTTGTCATAATGATTAATTATTAACTTTCGATCAGAGCACGTTACCTACTTAGTTGTCTTGTAGGCCCGGCATGGCCAGGTGGTTAGGGCGCTTGACTCGCAATCTGAGGGTCGCGGGTTTGAATCTCCGTCCCACCAAACATGCTCGAGTTATAAAGTGACGGTCAATCCCACTATTCGTTGGTAAAAGAGTAGCCCCAGAGTTATTGGTAGGTGGTGATGACTAGCTGCCTTCCTTCTAGTCTTTCACTGCTAAATTAGGGGCGAATAGCGCTGATAGCCCTCGCGTAGCTTTGCGCGAAATAATTAAAAAAAAAACAGTTGTCTTGTAATGTTGGATGAAATATCACAATATGCGGAATATTGCTATTTCTAATCGACCTTTTTAACTTTAAAGAAAGAAAGAAAAAGCGTCTCGAAACGTTATTTGATATTTGGTTCAAAACACGTGTAGAGCGGTGGAAACGCGTGGTCATAAAAGAACCATATAAGACGTGAAATATAAAATCTATGGCAAATAACTGTCATGATTCTCGCTGTTAGCAATTTTGTATAGCTGATAGCGCCCCCTTTAGAACGGCATTTTCTGCTGAACAGCATAGTTAGGCGGAAAAATGAGCTGTAACGAGTGTTGTGACATGCAGGTCAAACTGTTCCCGCGTGGTTCTCGAAGTATGGCCTTTACTTTTAATGACCTTTATAGTGACCATTATCCAGAAGAGTCTTACGACCCTTTTTGTCTCGATAGATTTTCTTCTCTCTCTCTTGGGTTCAATAGTTTTCTTCAGCCAGGCACTTGAAAGCACACACGCCGACGCGAGCAATGGGAGCCTCGTCGTGTGTGAATAAAGAGTGAAATAGCGTTACTTCGAGATCTTACGAGAAAGACGTTTTGTCCCTATGGCAATCACATACAGTTGGCTATTGTATATATATATATAGTTAAGAAAATAGATATATCCCTTACAGAGCTGCTTCATCAGGAAAATCAATTTACGTGTTTATGTGGACAGGCCAAAACCTGAGTATAGATCTGGTCACCATAGAAACAACTAATTTTGTCGAGGATTTCTACAGAACTCCTAATGATATTGTGTTCTGAATATCACTTTGAACTATGTATGTAGTATTAAGTATTAATCCATTTTAGCCGCTCTATAGCGACTCATAGAAACGCTCCGAGTCTTTTTTTTTCAAATACAAAATTTTAGCTCATAGCTCCATCTCTTGACCGATTTGAGATTTAAATACAGCCGCGGCTATTAAGCGTTCCCTATTGTTTTGTTAATAAAATGCTAATGTTTCGAAGAGTTCAGGGTGTTAGGGACACTTTTCATTATTCCCCGCACCTTAAGCTCTGGATGCGTTATAAGTGTAACAGTCAATCACGACGGCCATAATACGAAATTCATATACACACATATATGTAATAACATGATCATTACGTTCATTAAATTTATTAAGATTGCTTTTCAGTTTACAAAAGAAAATTATTTATTATTCCGATACTGAGAGACGGGTTGTTTCTTTAAAATGTAGCAATCAAATTAATTTCGTTTGAAAACCCTATGAGCACCATATCGCATGTGGATTATATAAACTTAAATTGCACAAGTGTTTTTTTTACTCACTCAAGAAATCGTATTTTATTATAAACTTTGATGGCAATCATAAGCAGTAGATAATGGGGCTCTCGCGTTATTCACGTGAACGGGAATGTTTAGCGCTCATCCTCCCCCCTCTTACATACAAGAGGCGAAGGAACGCTAATCTTACTAGTCCTCTTTGAAAACCGTGCGCGTGGGCATCTATGTGGGAGCGTGCGCGCGTGTTTCTCTGAGTCCGTGTATATGTGTATCACGATACACGAACTTAGTCGGTTACAGCGACAAACATACAAACAAGTCAAAAAGTGTTTGTTGTTTAATATATATATATACCGATCGTCAAAACTTTGGCGTGTTTCTCGTTCTACCAGTGCGATATCGTTCTTAGGTAAGGTCTTTCGTTCAGCCCCCACATGGATAAATTCCCCGGTTCTCAAGCGCCCACTGATCGGGGACCTCCTTCAACATCAGGAGTCAGCAGTGTCCCTCCACTGGACCCACACTATTTTTATGTCCAGGGTCAAGGCCTTCAAATAGTTTCAAAACGTTACCTATCCACCATAGTGAAAGGTAGAAATCATGCTTTTCTATATTAGGCTTAGTGTTTTTCTCTCTCTCTCTCTCTCTGTTTTATTTTCCTGCATAAAACGAACATACTGGTTAAATGAACACTTCACATTCCATTGTTTTATGCGCTACAGTCAATATAATTTTTCTATAACGTATCTAATCGGGAAACTTGGCGTCTTATCACTTTGAATGGTAAAAGATTAATAGATATAATTTGTTCAACTTTGTCATGAATACGTCACTTAGTTAAAGATTAAAATATACAATCAGTCCACGTGAAGTAGCTAAATATTACGTGAAGATGGATTATGGTGTAAAACAACTAATTAATTAAGGATTTTCACTTTAAAACATTGTACTAATTGAATATCTTTCACAAACGAAGTAGATAAAGATTACGTGAAGGTGGATTATGGTGTAAAACAACTAATTAATTAAGGATTTTCACTTTAAAACATTGTACTAATTGAATATCTTTCACAAACGAAGTAGATAAAGATTACGTGAAGGTGGATTATGTTGTAAAACAACTAATTAATTAAGGATTTTCACTTTAAAACATTGTACTAATTGAATATCTTTCAC
>NW_013672913.1:19295-21242 GCF_000517525.1 Limulus polyphemus | reverse complement strand
CACTGACGTGAAGTAGCTAAAGATTACGTGAAGGTGGATTATGTTGTAAAACAACGAATTAATTGAGGATTTTCACTTTAAAACATTGTACTAATTGAATATTTTTCACGAAGTTAAACTTTACGAAACAGCTACTGAACAGTGAGAAGACTTTAGATAAAGTATGGATTTCTTAAAGTTCATAAAAACGATTAAACTCAAAGGTATTAAATATTGTTTTATCGTTTATCTGTAGATAATGTAGATCAACTTGGGACACCAAGATCACCCAGAAAAGAAGGAAAAATTAGTTTACAGCTGTTCGGTTGGCGTTTTGTTTCCAGGATAGTACGTTTAACAACTAACTTAATTACTAAATATTTAAAAGCCAAAAAAGGCTCGGCCCAATGTGTTCCTCAAGGGTCGTTAAGATGTGTTTTTAGGCTTACCTCAGCTGTTTTAGTTTGTTTATTGCTAAGCACAATGGACTATCACTGCTGTGTTTACCACGAGTATCGAAACCCGGTTTTGAACTTATTGCTGAGACTCTGGGAGGACTTTCAAGTTTGAAGTATAAACTTGTGAAAGTAAACATTGCTTCACTTAGCTAGAGAGAAACTGTTTACGTGGTGTTACAGTAATAGGAACTTGAAGGAAACACTGTTTACATGGTGTTACAGTAATAGGGACTTGAAGTAAACTGTTTACTGTTATGAAATTTAAATTCAGTTCACTTCAGCTTGAGGGAACTGTTTACATGGCGTTACAGTACACATGCTTGTGAAAGTTAACCTCACTTCACTTCAGCTTGAGGGAACTGTTTACATGGTGTTACAATACACGGGTTTTTGAAATTTAATCTACTTCACTTCAGCTTGAGGAAAATTGTTTACATGGTGTTACAATACACGGGTTTTTGAAATTTAATCTACTTCACTTCAGCTTGAGGAAAATTGTTTACATGGTGTTACAATACACGGGTTTTTGAAATTTAATCTACTTCACTTCAGCTTGAGGAAAATTGTTTACATGGTGTTACAATACATGGGTTTGTGAAAGTTAACCTCACTTCAGCTTGAGGAAAATTGTTTACATGGTGTTACAATACATGGGTTTGTGAAAGTTAACCTCACTTCAGCTTGAGGAAAATTGTTTACATGGTGTTACAATACATGGGTTTGTGAAAGTTAACCTCACTTCATCTTGAGGAAAACACTGTACACTTCATTGCGTTTAAATCTGGCCGTTGTAAGCAAGACCAAATAACGTCTTTTTCTGTGTTTCTTGTGCCAAACAAATTGGAAAACAGCCATGAAGCAGTTTTACAACTTTTCAGAACTTAAAGTATGTCATTACTAACCTTAGATAGCTCCGCGTGAAAGATCGCGAAACCCCAGTAAAGCCTTTATTAACGTATCTTACAAAGTCAACAGTGCTGTAACTAATAGTGCTTACACAAATCCCACATGCACGGAATTTACACGCTAAATGCCAGTAACTTCTCCCTGTACCTATGACACATCTCTGTGTGTGACAGAAGCCAATATTTACCTAAGAACACTTACACAAGCAACACAAATAAACATACAAAAAAGGTAGATTTACTTTGTATCTAACACTTACACAAGCAACACAAATAAACATACAAAAAAGACAGATTTACTTTGTATCTAACACTTACACAAGCAACACAAATAAACATACAAAAAAAGGTAGATTTACTTTGTATCTAACACTTACACAAGCAACACAAATAAACATACTTTGTATCTGTTCAAATGAAAAAAAACAGCAGAGTACTCTTAAATTAAGTAAGCCTAATTTCGTCTTACCGAATTAATTTATCTTTTATTCCTCAAAAATTACAATTCTCTCTTTTTTTTTCATTTTCAGAATTAATACATGCAACTTGACTGCCACATACATGCAACTTGACTGCCACATACATGCAACATGACTGCCACATAC
>NW_013672913.1:16455-18414 GCF_000517525.1 Limulus polyphemus | reverse complement strand
CACATACATGCAACTTGACTGCCACATACATGCAACTTGACTGCCACATACATGCAACATGACTGCCACATTTACTTGCTACCGTAGATGATATAGTTCGATCCGTCGTCAGTCTGTGTGTGTGGAGTCACTGAGGTTCGTTCAGATGTTTGTTGAAATTCACGTTCTGCACGTGATTCGACTGCGTTGTGTAGCAGCAGGATTTTTCATGGTAGTTCGATCTTTATCAGCCAATAATGTGGCTCGGACACTCTGTTTATCCGTTTATTTCCAAGCTATGCGCGAGTGATTTGATTTCACTTTACGGTGACCACAAATGACTCGGTGGTAAGCTTCGGGGGATAGCCCCTCGAGGAGCTTTAAGCTTCGCAACAGACGAACAAACAATCATTCCAGAACTATAAGATTTCGTGATAGTTTGATTTTTATCATCTGATGTGGTCAGTCGCTGTGACTCCATGTTTGATTGCGTGGCTCAGCTGATAATGTGGATTTGTTGACATAGCTCATTTACTCAAGTTTGTGTGTTCAGTGTTTACGGGCTTACATAATACATGAAGAAGTATGTTCTATGTGTTAAATGATGACGTCGATGCGATCTGTAGTTTGAACTTCATGCTTAGGTGATGGTGTTTTCATATATTTGTTTAGTTGATAATATGGTTGATAATGTAGTTGATGATGTGGCTGATGATGTGATTTAATATCCTCTTGCTTAAAACTGATGAGGATCAATATACGTTCAGCAGATAATGGACTAGTTGATGAAGTTTCATTTCTATGCTAAGTTAATGAAGTTTTATCTTTTGATTCTGATGCTCTAATTACGGGATAAGATTCGATACATAATTGGATACATAATGACGTTTTGATTTCTTTGCCAAGTTGGTAAATTTAATTATCATTAATGATTTTATTGATGTGAATGATGTTGCTTGGCATCCTTCATTATAAGCTCATAGTATGGTACGGTTCAGCGTTTGATTATAATGATGGGATTAATGTTGACTGACATCCTTCATTATAAGCTCATAGTGTGGTACAGTTCAGCGTTTGATTAATGTTGACTGACATCCTTCATTATAAGCTCATAGTGTGGTACAGTTCAGCGTTTGATTGATGTTGACTGGCATCTTTCGTTATAAGTTCATAGCGAGGTACGGTTCAGTGTTTGATTAGTTATTGATGAGAATGATGTTGACTGGCATCCTTCTTTATAAGTTCGTGGCGAGGTGCGGTTCAATATGATGTGTTCAGATAACTTACAGTATGTTCACTTTATCTTATAGCGTTAGGGAAACTTATTGATTATACTAAGTTGTCTCTTTCTGGGGAAGAAAACAAACATATAATTGTTTTCACAAGTGTCAAAAAGTTTGCATATTTTCTCTGGTTTCGATATGAATTATATCTTTCTATAAGTTGTCCCAGCCTTTAGCTACTTTTGTTCCCCGTTTCTTTCTTGTGTACTACTCCTTTTCTTTTGGCTGGATCATCTTGGAAGGTTCTATAAATAAGAATATAGGGTGGTAGAAAATTAGCTTCTCTTTCGGCTACACCTTCTGCTGTAATTAAAAAGAAGAAGAAAAAAACGTTTACTGCACAAACACTTTCTTCTTTACCATCTTTTTTCTTTTCTGTTTCATCGATCTTGCATTGTGATTGCTTTACTACCATGAGTAAATTAAATGAAAAGAAAAACCTTGACGAAAGTACTTAAATTGGTAAGTTTATAAATTTGGCGGATTGAATAAATAGCAAGATGAGGAAGTGTCCAAGATAAAAGATGCATTGGAATAAAATCAGACAGAACAACAATATACTAGAACAATATCATCATTTCAATATAAAAACAACAATAAACTGCAACAATATCAACACCTCGATAAAGTAGACAACTAGAAGTCTCACGACAAAAATATCAACACCTCGGTAAAGTAGACAACTAGAAGTCTCACG
>NW_013672913.1:7334-15518 GCF_000517525.1 Limulus polyphemus | reverse complement strand
TGGTATGTAAGCTGTTTTTGGGTATGGTATGTAAGCTGTTTTTGGGTATGGTATGTAAGCTGTTTTTGGGTATGGTATGTAAGCTGTTTTTGAGTGAGGTATGTAAGCTGTTTTTGGGTATGGTATGTAAGCTGTTTTGGGGTATGGTATGTAAGCTGTTTTTGAGTGAGGTATGTAAGCTGTTTTTGAATGAAGTATGTAAGCTGTTTTTGGGTGAGGTATGTAAGCTGTTTTTGAATGAAGTATGTAAGCTGTTTTTGGGTGAGGTATGTAAGCCGTTTTGGGGTATGGTATGTAAGCTGTTTTTGAGTGAGGTATGTAATTAATTTATTTTTAGACGTATGTGTGTTCAATTTTATACTGGATGAGGTAGCTGATGATTTTATTAGGAAAACGTATGATAAGTATACTCAACGTGAAAATCATCACAAACTGTAAAAAAAAAAAACAAATGCTTTTGAACATCTGGCAAACCAACAGTTTCCAAACTGAAACTGCTAATTAAATTCTACTTAAGCCACATGACTGGTGGAAAATTAGTGAAGGAGATTTCTCATTGCCTGCATCAAAATAGTCATTATGATTGAACTATTTTACATTTCGAAATTAAACATTTGTGCGCAACGGTCTGTTAAGCAATGAACCTTAGTTGTGAGAAACGTAGTTTTCTGTGAGTTTAATTATTCGGTAGAGCTCGCGTGTTCCCGGAAAAGTTCGATCGATTTATCTAGGCCTCGCAATTTAACATTAGAAGAAAATCCCTTAGTTATTTGGTCTTAATAGACAAAACCCACTTATTTGTCGTTATCGTGTATAGAGGGTTGAGTACGTTGTATCAAAAGGATTTTCAATATGGAAATAAGCAAATCACGTGACATCCTCGGTCGGTATAAAGTCATGGTGGAACGGAATGTATCAAAATTACATTTTGACATTGCATGGCGTTTTGGGAATTATATGTAACAACCCTTTCCGACATAAAATATTCATACAATCAGATAATAAAGATGTGTCCAAATCGTGGATCTAGACTTTCCAGGGCAGGATATCCCTTGTACTCAATGACTCTGGAAAACAAAATAATGAGGATCAACTTGGGACACCAGGATCATCCAGAAAAAGGGGCCTGCGATAAGTCATACTCCAACCATTGTAAGCAAAGTGCGGCGTCTTGTAAGAGGCAAGACCCCACAAACATAAAGGTCACCTGGGAAAAGTTGTCCACGTCTCCGTCTGTAAAAACGACAGCCTTACGACGGAGCCTTTAGCAATGGAAACTACGCTGCATGGCGATTCTCAGGATGCAGAGTCGCCAGACAGAACACAAACGGTCGTGGCGACGTGGACTGTAACAACATGATTCATGATTAGGCTCCAAAATTATTTTTAGATAACAAGTTCAGTCTCTAGAGTCTTTTATTATGGCTTTTGGCTTCACCATTATCTTACTTCAACGAACTTCACTCTTCTATAAGTAAGATTCCCTGTTTAAAAAAATGGTTGAGTTCTAAATTACTACCCTAATATATTACCTAAGATGAGCTTCTTTTATTATACTCTTTACATTCATTTTTCCTGTTCATTAATGTGTTCGAGAAATGTAAACATTTTTATGAACAGCAAGAAACTAACAAGCAAGTTTTCTGTTTCCTTTTTGATAGACCAAGAGTTACTTACAAAGGTGGTACCTAGAGAAAACTTACAATTTTTTTATAAGTACCTATTGATATTGTCACATCCGTGATGTTCTGTCTGATGACAATAAACATGCAGCGTAGTTTCTATTGTAAAAGGATCCGTCATAAGGTATTCATGTCCAAAGCACACCCCCTTCCCTGCTTCTTTCCATAATGTATCTATTGAACGAAAGAATCCCAGCGCCAGTTTCAACAGTGGAATCTCGCACAAATCCATTGGTGCTTGGTCTAAAGAACTGCGTGGAATAGCATTAACGCCAGTTTCATTCTCAAGCTGCTCGAGGTATGAGAATATTTAGTGGATATGTCGTACAAGTAGTTTGAGTAGATGTAACTTGTATCGGTTTTCCTGTCAAATATCTTTCTTGATTATGTTGCATAATTTTGCCTGGGACAAGTGGAAGGCTTTTGCTAGTGACCTTCATGTTCGTGGATTCCTGCCTATTACAAGACGCCGTACTTTACTTACCACGGCTGGAGTACGACTTATTGCAGGTCTCTTTCTTTTTGGTCCTTGTATCATAAGTTGATTCATATTTATATTCATATGTTTTGCGTGGGCGTTTTTGCGTTTTTTTACCACTACTTCGCCCTCTGTTGATGAATCTTCAAATTTGGTATGGAGGTTCATTGGGTCCAGGAGGAGATACATGCAAACTTGCGTTTTCACATTTTGTGTTATGCAGTTTTTAGGAGCGTTTTTTTTTTCGTTTTTTACAATTACATATAAGGGAAGCAACTTTTCATGTCCTAAGATAACCTTTTATTAATCACGAATTTACATAAGTTCCGTCCAGGGGGCGGCGGGTACTCCAGATAGTTAAAAAATAAAATATCATCACTTTTACGAATCGGGCTTTATTAGTTAAAAAATACAGCTAAACAAGCGCATATCAATTATTATGGCGCATTAAGATTTCTTTAGAACTGATAATAACATTAGAGATTCTAGTTTGAGATGACGAGTTTTATCCGACACCAGCCAATGGTCGTCTACTAAGTATTTGTTGTTTGATTTATCCAATAATTCTCTGCCACGTGGCAAATAATTACTGTATATACGATCTTCACCACTAGTAATACACGATGTTGAAACTTTCTATACGAACAAATATTGGTTATACAAACAGCTATGTTAAAGTCACTCCGGAGTTGTTATCTATATAATTATCTTTTCGGATAGAGATGATTGGGTACTTTCTCGTGCTGGTTTTAGCTTCATCTCTGTTACTCCTCAAAGATGTTATTAAATTATTCGATTGGTTATATCTCGATCCTTACCTTTTCAGCGTTTGTCGGCACTCAAGATAGCAACACAAACAAACTTTAGAACTTATTACAACGATAAGAAGATTTAGGAGATGATTATAATTTACGATCAGAGAGGGCGTATTAACAAAAATGAATTATAATTACCTGACTTACTGGCGATGTAGAGGATTTTAAGCTGTATAGATGAGGCTTAATTAAAATTTCTTAATTAAATGTCTTGACGGTTTGTTTTTTTAGCATTTAGATATTTTATTCCTTCTTTAACCTATCATGTTTATTTTATACTTTTTCTTATCTTGCATTTGCTGATTTAATACTGATTACTGTTAGGACCATAAAATAATTAAAATGTATCCAAACAAAGTTATCTTTAAGGGAAATTGGTGATTCCGATTGAACAATTAATTAAAGCACCATTGTTTGAACAATTAATTAAAGCACCATTGTTTGAACAATTAATTAAAGCACCATTGTTTGAACAATTAATTAAAGCATCATTGTTTGAACAATTAATTAAAGCACCATTGTTTGAATAATTAATTAAAGCACCATTGTTTGAATAATTAATTAAAGCACCATTGTTTGAACAATTAATTAAAGCACCATTGTTTGAACAATTAATTAAAGCACCATTGTTTGAACAATTAATTAAAGCACCATTGTTTGAATAATTAATTAAAGCACCATTGTTTGAACAATTAATTAAAGCACCATTGTTTGAATAATTAATTAAAGCACCATTGTTGACTTCCTGTACATACAACCATTGTTATTACAGTTAGACGGATTCCTGTACCTACAACCATAATATAGCTGTAATAGCTAGGACAAGATTGTGGAACGGTCAGTGTCTTTCTTAGTCTACTGTTCTGTATACTTGCGAACGTTCGGGGAAATATATTTTAAACAACAATGTCTTTCTCAGTCTACTGTTCTGTATACATGTTAACGTTCGAGAAGATAGATTTTTAAACAATGTCTTTCTTAGTCTATTATTTCGTACACTAGTTTATGTCAATCATTTAACTCTCGACCACTTAACGGTTTTTTATATATATAAATATACCCGTGTACGTTTTGTTTATGTACGTATATGTACACGTGTAGGCTGTGCTCTGAATCCAGTTTTAATGGTAAAATATAACGTACTTTAAAATCACTTGCTTCTTCAGGAACTAATCATATGACTTCCTTACCTCAGTTAGTGAAAATCAAGAAGTTTTTACTTGTTAGAGGGGAACACTTGCTATTAGATCCTGTTATTAATGATGTTAATAATCTAAAGTGTTACCTTACGAATTGATTTAAAGATTGAACAACATCCAATTACAGATTGGTGATGAAAAATCCTGGACGGTGACGCGTGGCAGAAAAGTAAAAGGAAGATCTGAAACATTATTTTTACATCCCTCAATTTCTCTCTTATAGATGTCCTATACATAACACACGATGTTCTTATAGATGTCCTATACATAACACACGATGTTCTTATAGATGTCCTATACAAGAGAACATCGTGTGTTAGTGTGTTATGTATAGGATATCTGGTTATATAACTTGAGTTGTACCTTTATTAATGCTCATCAAGAAATAAGTTACCTCAAAATGTACAAACACACATTCATTGTTTTTTTTGTTGTTGATAGGTATTAATTATGTAACAACAGCTTTGATAGATTAACATTTGAATACTTCAAAGTTGTGGTATTGAGCTTCAAAACCTGGCGAAACCACATGAGAACATTTGGCTTTAGGGCCGATGTCTATGCCAGCTATGTGTTTAGTTCAACAGGTTTTCAAATGCATGTAGTTTCCACTCAGGAACTGTTAATTTTTCAGAGTTATTCTCGTGTCTGTGACTTTATTGTAATCACAGAATATCATTGGTTTGATATTAATGAAATTGTATAATTAAGAATGGGTATTTCTGTTTCTCTGTAGCCCGCCAACGAAGAAGGGAAATTGTAGGATTGTTTTTCTTGTATTATTATAAAGTTAACTAAACCAACATAGTGTGAGTTCGTTTTACTCGTGTTTTGTTTTGTTGGTATACAGCACGTGGCTGTAGAACTAGTATTAAACTGTTTTATTTCTTCTTCTCCTTACTGTTGCTATGTTATAAAGCAGGAGTGTTTTCTAACAACTTTTCTCGCATGTTTAAACGGTTGTTAAACTTTTCAGAAACTTTCTTGGCTTATCTTGAATATAACCCACATGATAGTTATATGTAACCAGCTCCATCCTTCCTGATTTGGCAACTAACCTATGATTTGTTGTTCGTTGTTTTGGCAAAGCCGGTCCAGACTCCAAATTTCCCAATCACTAGTCAATATCCCCCGTTTTCTTGAAGAACAAGTTATTCTGCTGTTTTTATAAAATATGTTTTAAATGCTTTTGGGATATGTAAATGCTATAAAAGAATAATATTGTGAGATGTACAATTTAGACACAATTTTATTAAATAGATGCACAAAATAATGTTCCTATAAATATTTATAACTTTGTTTTTTAGACGTTAGTTTCTGACTAAAGTCATAAAAGAGAAGTTTTAATGTGCTTTATAAAGACAGTAATTCGTTGTAATGCAATAAAAGTAATAATTACTTCAAATTAATTCCAACCGAATTATATCAATAAGAAGGATAGAGTTAAAATTCAAATCTGGTTATGGAATATTAGAGACACTGTTTATGTTAATCTATTTTATGGTAAGTGAACCAGGTTAACTAAGTCATGCTGTGAAAAAGTAGCTTTCTTGAATGAAATCGTTTTAAATATCTCATAATGAGAATAAGAAATACGTGTTTTCTTCATGCACAACTTATTTTAATTGTTAGTATAGATTAGTAAATGAGGGAAATGTACGGTATAATAACCGAAGTGATGCTGGAGTGATTAGTAAATGAGGGAAATGTACGGACTCCAGCATCACTTCGGTTATTATAGATTAGTAAATGAGGGAAATATACGGACTCCAGCATCAAATATATACATTAGTACATATTATTATACAAAGAAAATGCGCGAACTTCGGTATAATTTCCACACTCCACTAATATTTTTATTTTCTTAAAGATTTATAATTAATGACCCTAAAATACTTCAAAAGTTTATTATATTAGCTATCGTGCCTGTTCATGTACAACAAAGTGTTTTCTAAGTATGATATTTTCCCTATTTAAGATGATCGTTGTGTCTGTTCTTTAACATAACGCGAAGATAACGATAGGCTAATTATGCAGTATTTCGGCATGCCTAAGATAATTTATGCATGACTATTGAGTAATGAATTTAGACAGTAATTTTCTTAATGCATGATGTAAAATATACTTATTATTGTATTTATATATGTGATTAAATTAGATGATGTTATATCTTATTGCATTACTTGTTATTTTCTTTCAACTTAAAGCATCTAATCAACTTAGACGTATAAAACAACGTGTAAGAGTGAAAACCGAAAAGGACATCGTCTTAAATCATGTCTTGTAACACAATCGTTGTACATATAGAATGTTTTTAATGTCACAAAAACAAAATAAATGGTTAAGTCTTGTAACGAATTTATTGTTATGTATTCATTTTTAATATGAACGTTGTTTGGATTAAATTTTTATTTAGAAATAGGCATACCTTGCATTATCAGATATGTGTTATGTATAACGAATTTATGATATATTTATTTTAATGCCAAAGTTTGTTTCGAATAAGTTTATATTTGAGGGCGTGTCTAGCTTACCGTGTTAGTTACGTATGGCGAAACTCCCGCCAATTCTCCAAGGTTGCAGAATATTCGTGAACACAAGAATCAACAATATATCTACTTCCGTAACCGGTTAAATACAGTTCGGTATTGTCCCGCCTATAAAAACGGCAGGGCAACGCGCCAAAAACAACACAGAGAGAGAGCTTGTAAGTCTGCTAGGAACCTGCTATAACCGTGTAGGCACAGAGAGAGAGGTTATAAGTCTGCTAGGAACCTGCTATAACCGTGTAGGCTATAAACCGTGATTTTACTAACCCTTATCAACCGGAAAATATACGACATATGACCAGGAACAGTTATAAATTTCGAACGTCAGTGGATTCTCATCGGACGTTAGTATCTTTTCGAAAGTATTACTGAATTCTCATCGGACTATATTAAATTCTCAATACGTAACAGTCTAAAAAAAGTTCAACTGACCAAACGGAAACCTGAACTTCTCTGTGACCGTTTGGAAACTGGGTCAAACATCTCTCTTAAAGCTTGCTCAAATTATTACAAGAACTTAACGCTACTCACAACGGCAGTTTGTCGAGTTAAATACACTCTCTTCTAAGTTGCTTTCATCGGACTAGCGTCTTGATTTATCAAGTTTTTGACTGACTTTTAATGTACGATATCAGTTCCATCTGGTAGCAAAGCTGGTTGATAACTTGCTACAGCCGGAAGAAACGAAAGAGGGATACCGAAACCTGCTTATTTGCGGATTGGTTGACAAAAAAACATAAAACTTTTTGATTCAATTATTTCTACTAGGTTCGTTTGATACAGTGATTTGTTTGTTTGTTTGAAGTTAAGCACGAAGCTACACAACGGGCTATCTGTGCTTTGCCCACCACGGGTATCGAAACCCGGTTTCTAATGTTGTAAATCCGCTGTGCCACTGGGGGGGGGGGCATGATACAATGACATCATAACAATCCTTTAAGGACTAGATATATTAGAAAATTATAATGGCAATAAATCTTTAGCAAATGACAAACAACTAGCTAAAAATCAACTAAGCTAATAAATTTCTGAATTTGTACATATATATATATATATATATATCTGTATAGAAAATAGGTAAATACGCTCTGGCGGATAAACGTTGAACTGAAGAGGACATGTGACATGTCGAAACTAGGTTCCATTTAAATTTGGTATTGTTCCATTAGTGTAGATTTAAACTTTATTGTAAATATATCTGTATATGTATATATATACTTTAAGAAAAAATGCGTTTTCTTTCCACATGTGATTTCCACACTGAAAACATCTGGTTTACATAAGTTTCCTCAGTTAGCCAGCAACAGCCATCGTAAAATTACAGCTCTACGCATAAACTTTATCATCGTCAACTCACTTTAGCAAGAAAAAGTTAGTTTCTTTGGAAAATATTCTTGATAATTTTTGTTCAATTCGTTTCTTTTTTTTTTTTTGGCAAGTTATTCGAATATTTGTTCAATT
>NW_013672913.1:4164-6391 GCF_000517525.1 Limulus polyphemus | reverse complement strand
GGCTAGCGCAGATAGCCCTCGTGTAGCTTTGCGCGAAATTCAAAAAACAAACAAAACAAACACAAAATCAACGTCGAACAAGAGCAATCAGAGAGATTACACACCCTCACCCCGCCGATCCATTTCGAGATTGCATGCGTTTATATTGGATAAAGTCAAATTTCACATTCGAAAAATCGGAAAGTCTTTCTCGGATTCAGAATGATCAATGATCCGGATCATTTTTACCCTCGCCGTCCTGGTCCGTGTGTGCGCGCGCGCGTATCTCGAAAATAATAGACCGATGTACACAAGATGGGGAGTCAGTATGGGACAGTTCTCCCCAAATTTGGTTCGGATCAGTATCCGGATCCGAAATACTTTGAAGCATTTTTTTATAATGGGGATATATGGCATTTTCACCGGTTTTGAGTTAATAACTCTGTAAAGTATGATTGGATTTGTACCAAATTTCATGGGCACATTAAGGTTGATACTACAAAAAAAAAATCCGGATCGTTGATCATTCTGGATCTGATACGTACACGCACTCGGACCCAATTGCAATGCCCTCGCCCCCGGAGGAGGAGCGAGGGCAACTCTATCACCCCAGGAATTGAAGTTAGAGGTGGTGTTCGAATTTTCTTGCTGTGAGAGGGGTGAGGCAGTGGGGGACCAGTACGGCACCGTAATAAAAGCCGAGAATGTTTCACGATCATTTTATCGGGTAAATAGCTTTCGTAATTGTTTGTTTGTAGTTAAGCACAAAGCTACACGATGAGCTATCTGTGCCCCGCCCACCACGGGTATCGAAACCCGGTTTCTTGGGTGTGTAGGTCCGCAGACATACCGCTGTGCCACTGGGGTGCGCTTTCGTAATTAACTACCGGTACTATCTCTGTTTGTTGCTAGAAAAACATCGTGTATCTAATTTCAGCTAACAGCCAGATAGTCAGAAACATTCTTTCGTATTACAGAATAGAAAGGTGTGGTCTTAACAAAATATGTAATGAAACAAATACGACTTTAAGAACACTTTTTTAATCTTTGAGAAATTTGTGAACTGTTGTTATTCACAATTCTAACTTTTGTCTTCTAATGAGGCTATCATTCTTATACGCGTGCGCGTTTTCCTTTCGTGACTCATCTAATAAGCTACTACTCAACAGTAATGAAAATTCACCGATCTAAAGATAAAAGTACCACTCGAATACAAGCCTAGTGACGTCATGTATATTGTTCTACCATTGCAGAACAAATGGCCAATCATAGATGAGGATCGTATGACTCGCATAATCCAGCTCGGGTGTAATACACGCGAGTCGTGGAGTCCGAGCGCTCGATCTAAGATTTTTCAGCGAATAAAAGCACGTGTCAACATGCCCAATTAATTTACCAAAATTTTTAATAACGACCCAACGTGTATGCAATTACATGTTGATATCAGAATGACTTGCGCCGTACTGCAACTGTTGAAAAGTACACCATCTGCTTGTGAAACGAAACAAGTAAGAGATGACAGTTTTGTATGAAGTTAATTTAATCTACAGTTTCTTTTATGGTCTTCGCCCAATAATAAAAACGTGCCTACGCTTTTCACGATCTTTTTAATCCCCCAAAGCTACAGTTTAATTAAGTTTTGTCTTTCTAGAATTATTTTTTTTTAATCACTCGTTGAGAACTTGTGGCTATTTTATGATACGTGTACGTGTAATAAACGCAAGAATCAAACAACGACTTGAGTAACATCCAAAAGAGCAGTTCAAGTGGGCAAAACGTACGAGCAAAGTTAGCCACAGATAGCTTAGTTTAAGCGTGTTGCTAGCGCGGACTGTCGGTCGGTCGAACTTACGTGAGCTCATACAGTGTTCTACATTGCCAGAACCACCATTACATCCAGTCTGAACACAACAATATGGCTACTGGGTACTGTGAGATTGAAATTGACAACCACGAGGGAAAGTACAAAACACCCACCACTGGGTATATGATGAATCAATGTAAGTATTCTTAGCGTTGGTGTTTCTATAGTTTTTCATACCTATTTTGATTTACAACGCCAACAACAAAGTCATGATATAGATACGTATGCACACAGTTTGGCATAAGTTTTGATTAAATACAGTGAACAGTTTTAACTCATTTATGAAACAACCATTTGAGTGTCCATAAGGGAAACATAAAATTTAAAAATAATAGTCTTTGGATGTATTTATGCAGTATGTTGTGAAACATAACAAAAAACGGG
>NW_013672913.1:2080-4068 GCF_000517525.1 Limulus polyphemus | reverse complement strand
CCTTGATTGAAGTATGGATTTATAAAACGATCCGTAATATACTATATATACTATGTTTCAGATTATATGTATACACGAGGACCTTGATTGAAGTATGGATTTATAAAACGATCTGTAATATACTATGTTTCACATTATATATGTACACAAGGACCTTGATTGAAGTATGGATTTATAAAACGATCTGTAATATACTATTTTTCACATTACATGTGTACACAAGGACCTTGATTGAAGAATGGATTTATAAAGTGATCTGTAATATACTATGTTTCACATTACATATGTACACAAGGACCTTGATTGAAGTATGGATTTATAAAACGATCTGTAATATACTATTTTTCACATTACATGTGTACACAAGGACCTTGATTGAAGAATGGATTTATAAAGTGATCTGTAATATACCATGTTTCACATTATATATGTACACAAGGATCTTGGTTGAAGTATGGATTTATAAAGTGATCTGTAATATACTATGTTTCACATTATATATGTACACAAGGATCTTGGTTGAAGTATGGATTTATAAAGCGATCTGTAATATACTATTTTTCACATTATATATGTACACAAGGATCTTGGTTGAAGTATGGATTTATAAAGCGATCTGTAATATACTATGTTTCACATTACATGTGTACACAAGGGCCTTGATTGAAGTATGGATTTCTAAAACGATCTATGAAATATCATTTTGCATGTTGTGAAACATAACAAAAATAGGCTGTATATGTACAGCATGCTACTAAATATAAAAAAATTACCTATGTAATGACGTTATTTCGGATACGCGAACAATTAATTGATAACTACATAAATAATTAAAACTGGTGTTGAAGCGTAAATTCTAAGCTGATAATATGTTGAAGCGTAAATTCTAAGCTGATAATATTCATCAGAATGAGTCCTAATATCGAAGGTGTGGGTTTGCCCTGTTATAAATCTCTGGATTCCGGAGCACTGGTTCGAATACGTGTGGGTGCATTATATGAGTGACAGTCAATTCCTTGGCGTGGATGATGGGTGGTTGGGTGGCACTGACTGGTCAATAAAGTTTGGAGATGGCTTGAATGGGTAGTGAAAGAAACTTTAGTGCAAAATTTACAAGTTTCGTCAAAATTATGTCATCATCAGGAATCCAGAGCTCTACCACAGGGCCGCGCACTTTCTATTAATTTAAAAAAGTAAAAACTTTACGTGTGTTGGAAATATATATCGTTTCAGTTGTTTTAAAAATAAGCAGAAAAAAATACGTCTTCCATCATATTAGCTCCATTAAAGAGGAATTTTATCTTATACCATGATACATGTAATAAACGAATAATTCCTTTCCTAAACACAAATACAACAACAAAAACCTGTAAACACTTTCCGTTATCTACTCTGAAAAGTTTACGATTTGTTGACATGACAAAGACAACTACAATCGCTTCGACCGAGATACTTGTGAAAATATATATAGCGTGAAATTTAAAAATAATAGTCTTTGGATGTATTTATGCAGCATGTTGTGAAACATAACAAAAAAAACGGGCTGTATGTGTACAGCAGTCAACAATTTTAACCCAGCTATGGAACAATTCTTTGAGTATCCGTAAGAAAACATGAAATTTAAAAATAATAGACTTTGGATGTATTTATGCAGCACGTTTCCTTACGGATACTCAAAGAATTGTTCCATAGCTGAGTTAAAATTGTTGACTGCTGTACACATACAGTCCGTTTTTTGTTATGTTTCACAACATACTGCATAAATACATCCAAAGTCTATTATTTTTAAATTTCATGTTTTCTTACTGATACTCAAAGAATTGTTCCATAGCTGGGTTAAAATTGTTGACTGCTGTACACATACAGCCCGTTTTTTTTGATATGTTTCACAACATGCTGCATAAATACATCCAAAGTCTATTATTTTTAAATTTCATGTTTTCTTACGGATACTCAAAGAATTGTTCCATAGCTGGGTTAAAATTGTT
>NW_013672913.1:0-1313 GCF_000517525.1 Limulus polyphemus | reverse complement strand
ACCATCGTCAACAGATGTGCTTTAGCAACATAATAAATTACTCTACTATATAAATATTCTCTTTCTTTTACAATATATTTATACATTCGTATTCATTTCTTAAGAAATGTGATTGGTTTTTTACATATTAGTCCTAGTGTTGTTCGGTAATAATATCTAGTTTAAATGAAATGTTGTATAAAGGAATTTTCAAACACATTTATTCGACTATAACACTCTAGACTGAGACGTCAGCTGATGAATAAGTAAAGTACCGGATACTTCGACAAAAAAGTTCACACCATGCAGGTTTAAAAGATAAAACTCGTAGTGCAGCAAATTAATCAGTTAGTGGAAAATGTATCAGCCCCGAAAAACATCCTTGCACCATTTCTATAAACTGGGCCTTCCAGTGGTGCAACGGTAAGTCTATGGACTTATAACGCTATAAACCGGGTTTCGATAACTCGCGGCGAGTACAGCACATATAGCCCATTGTGTAGCTTTGTGTTTAAGTACAACAAAACAAACAAGATAAACTGGTTGCCTTTTCGAAGAGGATCTGTTTACACATAGTGAACCCTATAGTGGATCTGTTTACACTTTGTGAACCCTATAGTGGATCTGTTTACACACAGTGAACCCTATAGTGGATCTGTTTACACTTTGTGAACCCTATAGTGGATCTGTTTACACACAGTGAACCCTATAGTGGATCTGTTTACACGTTGTGAACCCTATAGTGGATCTATTTACACTTTGTGAACCCTATAGTGGATCTGTTTACACTTTGTGAACCCTATAGTGGATCTGTTTACACATAGTGAACCCTATAGTGGATCTGTTTACACGTTGTGAACTCTATAGTGGATCTGTTTACACATAGTGAACCCTATAGTGGATCTGTTTACACGTTGTGAACCCTATAGGGGATCTGTTTACACTTTGTGAACCCTACAGTGGATCTGTTTACACGTTATGAACCCTATAGTGAATCTGTTTACACTTTGTGAACACTACAGTGGATCTGTTTACACTTTGTGAACCCTATAGTGGATCTGTTTACACATAGTGAACCCTATAGGGGATCTGTTTACACGTTGTGAACCCTATAGAAGATCTGTTTACACTTTGTGAACCCTACAGTGGATCTGTTTACACGTTATGAACCCTATAGTGAATCTGTTTACACATAGTGAACCCTATAGTGGATCTGTTTACACGTTGTGAACCCTATAGTGGATCTGTTTACACGTTGTGAACCCTATAGTGGATCTGTTTACACATAGTGAACCCTATAGTGGATCTGTTTACACATAGTAAACCCTATAGTG
>NW_013672912.1:33083-40093 GCF_000517525.1 Limulus polyphemus | reverse complement strand
CGGATTCGAACCCGCCACCCTCAGATTGTGAGTCGAACGCCTTATCCACCTGGCCATGCCGGGCACTTGCAATACTTTTCATCTCATTTGAGTGAGATTACGAACGCAATGGTATAACGTAATGGGCGGCTGAAGAACAAATAAAAGAAATTAACTTCTTAGTGAGCTGTATTAAAATTGACCTATGAATATTATTAGCCTACCATGAACCATACATGAATAAAACTAATATTGATCTAGATATTCACATAGTAGAAAAACTTAGGTAATCCAAATATAAGATAAAACAAGAGGGAATCCTCAACGGCCGCGGAACTTTAAATTCTTTTAGGCAGGATTAGAGTAAATTCATCTATGAGACCTTTATTTTCCTTTTTATTAGCTATATTTGTGTGCGCCGGCAATAAGAAGCGTGGGGCGCGCGTATACCCGATTAGATTTTATTACTCATTAGGTTTTTACCAGCCTACCCTCAAAAAGTGAAATAATTTTAGGTACGACTTGAGTAAATTAATATATGAGACCTTGGGCATGGTCAAATACATCAATCGACCTCTTGAGTTTAAAACTATAATTAGATCTCAAATCGGTCAAGAGATGACGGAGCTACGAGCTAAAAGTTTGTACTTGAAAAAGAAAAAACAAACAAGCTCAAAGCTATTCTATGAGCCGTAATGTCGCGGCTAAAAATATGCTTAATTGCACGGACGTATCTAGTAGCAAACACATATGTGGAAGGGGAGAGAGGCAAGTTGAATAACTATAATGCTCTCAAGTTAAAACTGGTCATAGTGTGAGAAGCACACTCAGTATGCTATTGCTGTGGGGGGGGGACATGCCCCCAGAAAATTGTAAGCTAAAAGCGTTGTAAAAAACATTGGCTCTGCATAAATTTAAAAATGGGAAACCTTTGATGGGGGGCAGAAACCAATTTTGGAGGAGTAAAGCCCCTCCCCCTTTGCTCCCTCATATCTGCCTATGGTTAGTGGTGGTAAACAAAAAAGAGGTTACTTATAAATCCAAGTCGGGCAAACGCCCAGCCCAGCGTATAGAACTATAGGTTGACCAGGACTTAAATATTCCTTTCCTCATCCTCAAAATCATCCATGTCAGGTTACCAATTAAATATGTCGGAAGACTCAGCAGCCAAAAAATATTTTCTTATAATTAGTACAAAAGTTAAAATACATTAAGTTTTGTTTAACTTCAATGACAAATTCGAATAATAATTATAATTTACTCTTTCAGCTTAAAACATGCTTTGATGACCTGGGGTGAAAAACTTTCTGATAAGGAGGTAAAAAACAAAATTGATCACTTTATATGTGAAGTTAAATTTGAAAAAAGTAAATAATTTTTTAAAGATCTATATTAATAGAATATGTTTGTGTATCTGCATTAAATATCACAATTTTATTGTAAAGTTTGAATATATCAAAATGTTAATAAGTTTTAATAAAATAATTAACTTGTATATGTTTAATGGATTAAACCTAGAGTATACAATTTGAAATTACTTCAAAACAACAATACACTTATCTAATATTAGAATAGAAACGAAAACTTTAACTATATAACTGATATATTAAATTAAACAAGTTTATTCTTCAATCGGAATGACTGCATCTTTCGAGTTGGTTTGTTAATAAGGTGTTCAATCTTTTTACAATGTATATTTGTGTTCCGGTATAAAGTAACCATGTAATTTAATACTAACAAAATTTTAAGCATCTATAGTTAAATACATACGAGATAAAGAACTTTAAATTTTCAGGAATTTATATGTAACTTATATTGATGTTTCTTATGACTCATTTATTCGAAAGATGGCCATTAAATTTGCGTAAACTTATAAACAGCTCGCTTATTCTGGCAGTTATGCTGCAGAATTGTCTACCTTCTATTCGCATTTTCTTGATTTGATAGTTTCCGGATTTTGTTTTATCATAATATTATTTCCTCCGATTCTTAAGTAAGTCTGAATTCATATATACCAAACACTCACCTTGCTTCTCTGTGGGAATGTCGTTTAGTTCATTCCTATGTTGTCTATACTAGCCAACACTTAATATGTATTTGGATTCATTAACATACAGGAATTCTTGGTAATGAATTAGCTTAATTGCTAAGTAACTCTGTCTTTTACTTCTAAACATTCCGTTAGGTATTACGTTTGTTCTAATCTATTGAGCAGACATGGATTCAGCTTTGGTCAAACTTTTCAGTTGGTCATTTTACTATAGTATTTTTCCTGTTCCTTTGTCCAGACCTTATGTTACATTGAAGAATCGACATTATGTTGTCCTGTCTCGATTATGAGCAGTCCTTTTCTCCTTATTTTTTTCAAAAAGGCGTTTACATCATAACAGCTGTTATTCTATATAAATATAATTAGTCAAAGTGATACAACTTAGTTGCCGCATGCAGCCTTTACCCGAATAAAGGTATATGAAAGAATGAAATTAGTAGCTATTTTAAGCTACAACACATATACTTTCATTCGTTATGCTTAGTGTTATTAAGGCAGTGTTGCAATTTATTGCGGTTAGGGATTCCTTTCAATACCCCATGTGGCTCAGCAATAGTTCTGGGAGCTTATAACAATAAAAATCGAATTTCGATACACGCAGTGTGCAGAACAGATATACTCTTGTGTAGCCTAGCACTTAACAATAAATTAACCCCCAAATAAGAAGAAGCTTTAAAAAAGACACTATTACCATGGAACTAACTGTGACGAATGTAAGTATAGAGGGTGTATTTAATTAGCTATATTACAGCCAGGTTGATATTTAGTTTCGCCTAAAGTACATATCCCGCTACGATCAGAAGTTAATATTAACTATTTATGTAAACACCGATCAGTAACATTACAGTTTTTTGTATAATGCTTGGCCATCTCGCATTAAGACTAAAATATATATTTGGTTAGATATATAAATATCCCCTTGGTTATTTTATTATTCTTTTACCAACGCTAGGTTGAAGATGCTTTCAAAGAAGCTCCAATGGACAACAATGGTAAAATCGACTTAAAGAAATTTGCTCAAATTCTTACAAGAGGAGCCGACGAGGAAGAAGAAGCAGGAACGTAATCGGTGATTTAAAATTAAACTGACACACATCTTTAAATAATTATAAGTGATTATAAACTAGTACTTATCCAATGCTTATTTAAATAATTATTTTGTAAAGCTTTTTTATTTATACTTACGCTACTTTTTATTAGATAGAGCGCTTTCAACCTGAAGGACACACCTCCATTTTTAATTCATCCTTTCTTAGTTAGTTAGTTATTTTAATCATATTTACTTGAAGGTCTTGCGCTTGTACAAAGCAACCTAACGTTTTTAAAATGTTACCGACGAAATGAGTTGTAAAACAGAATAGACTCTTAAGATATTAAAAATTTGGCTTGTTTGTTTGTTTGTAATTAAGCACAAAGCTACACAATGGGCTATCTGTGCTCTGTCTACCACGGGTATCGAAACCCGGATTCTAACGTTGTTAGTCCGCAAACATACCGCTGTGCTACTGGGGGGGGGGGCAAACATTTGGCAATCTAATTTCTATGTAGCCTAAAACACATCACTTTTTGACGTTTTATTATTATTTCTATGCTTTTAAACTTTCTTTCAAAAATCAAATCAAAGATATTTCGAATAGTGACATCTTAGTCTTCTAGGCACAGGTTCCTCGATGGCTTAGCGGTAGGTTTATGGACTTAAAATTCGAAAATCGAGGGTTTGATTCCCCACAGTAACAAGTGAGCAGGGTAGCCCATTGTCTAGCTTTGTGCTAAAACAAACAAACAATGTAATCACAAAACTACAGAATGTGAAATAAAATACATCACCGAGATTTTGTTGTGATTAATACGCATTGTAATTTCGCAGAATTACTAGACAACCAGTAAGATATTTAGCAAACGGTGTAGAAACGATGGTCTATAAGTAGTGTTCTCGCTAAGCTGCGCGCCCCAAAACAACCAATGAAATGCTGCGCACTTAATTATTCCAGCCACGCACTCCCCAGTAATGGTGAGGAGTCTTAACACGTTGACGGCCTTTGAGACCCTAGCAGTCGATATGCCTAAAGCCCAAATAAGTGGCCTAATGATTCAGTAGGGTTGATAGTCTAAAAATCCCCCCCCCCCAGAAAAATAAAAAACTGGTAAGGCACATCCGCACATTGCCTTGATACTGGTACACCCGAAAAACTTCATTCCGCACATGGATTTAAAAAAATGAGAGGGAACATTGTCTAATGTATGTGTTTAATTAACGCAAAATGGGCAATTATGTCTGATCCACATGACATGACACGACAAGAAAATTCTTTATGTCAAAAAATTTACAGTCTGCAGAAGAAATTACAATTTTACCTGAAATCTTCATTTTATCAAGGTACTTAGTAGAATAGAAGTACTTTTTTTATTAACCCATTTTAAACAATACGTCTTTATTCTAACCAGACGCGATGTACTGCCACTGTGATCCCATGTCCAAATACAATCTGAACATCGGTAAGACTTTTCCGTTGTACTTCGTAAAATCACTCTCGGGTGTAATTAAAAAGCATATTTGAACAACTTTCGATACTTAACTGTCAAACTCAAAGTTAACGCTAACTAGATGACTGACAATAACATAGTGCCAATGTTACAGATGAAACCGAAAGACTGAAGATAAAGCTTCTATAAGCAATAGTGTTTTTGAATTAAAATAAGTTCACAAGTAAAATTACCTTCACTGAATGAAATAAAAAATACTAAATTACTATAATAACCGAGAAAATACCAGCAATATTACCAGAATATCACGTGTAAGTTACAAGAAGGATAGTATTTGGACGATTATTTCGCTTTTGTTATACGCGTGCCCCTAGTGGCTTAGCTGCAACTCTGAAAGCTCATAACGCTAAAACACAAGTTTCGATACCCGTAATGGGCACAGCGCAGACAGACCATTGTGGAGCTTTGCACTTAACAACAAACAAATATGTCACATGCATGCGTATTACTGCCCAAGGGTTGTTTACGTTGAAGGTGATAAGTATTTTCGTGGAGAGTTTGAAATCATTGATTATCTCCAACTTTAACGACAAAAACCATTATTTTAGTAGGTGAAACATGATTACAGCATGATAATTTTATTGAAAAGAGTGAAAAATGTACAGTTTTTCTACATGATAATACATGTTCTTAGCCGAAGGCGAATCACCAAAACTTATTAAGTCGATGTGTATTCCTATATTTCATCCGAGAGTTTATTTTATTGAGTACGACGGAAAAGCCCAAACAATATGATGATTGGACCAAATTCCGTCGAACAAATAGGATTTAGCACTATTATGAGCAAAATTCTATGGCTGTTCTTTCTAATTTTAAGGCAATAAGAAGAAAATGAACTAAACCATCAAGCTGACTAATCTACTTAAAAGGTTGGTTGGTTGATGTTTTATGGCGCAAAGCAGCTAAGCTATCTGCGCCAAACAACCGGTAAAAGCAATGAACGTAGATAAAAGTTAAATGTAAAAAAACAGCGAGTTAAAATCAACACATGTCGGTAAAAGATTTATATAGAATTAAAAAGACGTATAGTGTGTAAAAAATTAAAAAATACAATCTAGTCGGACAGTGTCACCATTACCAATGACACTGTCCAGCGTCAGGGGCAAACTTTTAGAAAAAATGTGTCTAAAATGGTGCCGCCGCTCGCGGTCGTAACGACGGCACGACAGTAAAATGTGGGCTATTGTGACTTGAGTGTCACAATGGCTACACATTGGTTGGTCAATACCTGATAAAAGAAAACGATGGGTTAAAAAACTATGACCAATGCGTAGCCTTGCCAGGACTACTTTCTCCTTCCGATCCTTACGGAAGCAAGACGGCCAAAGACCAACAGAAGGTTTGATCTGGAAAAGGTTATTATGGCGTTGCTCACTCCAAGTCGACTGCCAACTGGCACAAAGCCGCGCCTTGAAGACAGGACCGTAGTCCATGTATGGGACAGGCACAGCCGTGATGGCACCAGAGCAGACGTACTTAGCTGCGGTGTCAGCGAGTTCGTTCTCGTGAATACCGACGTGGCCAGGGATCCAGAAAAACTGGATGGAAATAGAAGATAGAGAAAAGTGATCCAATCGGTGTTGAATATCAACGAGAACAGGGTGAGAACTAACGTTAAGCGATTCCAGGGCCAGTAGAGAGCTAAGAGAATGAGTGTAAGTAGTACAATTGCTGTACTGCATAGCTTCTACATGACCCAGGGCAAGAGAAATAGCATATAACTCGGCAGTGAACACAGAAACTGTAGAGGGGATCCTGCGAGCAACTACCGAGCCACAGCAAACCATGGCAGAACCTACAGAGTCACCTGACTTCGAACCATCCGGGTAAGTGGGAAGAGAGGAATGGTTCGAAAGATGTTCAGCAAAAAGAAGATGGTACTTCCAATCGGGAGTATCTGCCTTCCCCAGATGACCCAAGGAAAGGTCACAGGATGGGATGGTAATAAGCCATGGTGGAATGAGCTGATCATTGGGAACAGCAATGTCATCCAATGCCAGACCCAATTCAGCCAGTAATGCCCGGATACAAAGGCCAAGTGGAGGAATAGCAGACCGTATGTTCTGAAAGAGCATTGCCCACCGAGGAAGAAAAACACAATCCCGGGTGGGATGCCGTAGTAAGGATCGAAGTTTAGTAGCATATTGTAGAGAAAGTTGCAAACGACGGAGGCGAAGAGAAGGTTTGTGGGACTCAGTGTACAAACTCTGGACTGGAGAAGTGCAAAAAGCACTGGTGCAGAGCCGAAGCCCCAGATGGTGAATGGGGTCCAGCATCTTCAGGGCCAAGGTCCTGGCAGAACCATAGACCAAAGACCCATAGTCCAGTTTGGATCGAATCCAAGCATGATAGATCCTGAGCAAAGAACATCGATCCGCTCCCCAAGAGCTGGAAGAGAGGACACGGAGGATGTTCAGAGCCCTTGCACACTTAACAT
>NW_013672912.1:18617-32083 GCF_000517525.1 Limulus polyphemus | reverse complement strand
GAGTTAAGGAAATATTGCATGCTTTTTAGTCGCGACAAGCCGGCTTATAAAATGGTTCTGAATGTTTTTCTCAAGTACAAAGTTTTAGCTCATAGCTCCGTCATCTCTTGACCGATCTGAGATATAATTACAGTTTTGGACTCAGGAGGTCAAACACTTTCCACTGATGTATTAGGCCATGCCCAATTTCAATGTTAGGATAGGCTGGTAGAGATCCTGATGAGTAATATAATTGAATCGGGTATACGCGCGCCTCACGCTTGGTATTGCCAACTCGCAAAAATATAGTTAATAAAAAAGGTCTCGTAGATTAATTTACTCTAATCCTGTGTAAAAGAATTTGATGTGCCGCGGCTATTGAGGATTACCTTTTGTTTATAACTATCAAAGACTTACTTTTTTCCTTTCAAACGCTGAATGTTTAGTCTCGCCACATCACATGACAGTAAAATGTAGTAGTATTCGATTAGTTTGTTTTGTTTGCTGTTAAGCACAAAGCTATACAATGGGATATCTGTGCTGTGCCCACCAGGAGTATCAAAACCCGGTTTTAAGCGTTCTTAGCCCTCAGACTTAAAGCTGAGCCACTAGGGTCCGTGCATTACGGTGCCAGGATTGGGATTTGGGCAGAATCTATGGCGTACGTTTCTCCAGCGTGCATTTGACATGTTAAGTAGTAAAGCTTAGTGTTGAAAGAATTGTACTGTTGAAATAATAACTTGTTACTCGTAGTAAACAAAAAGTTATATCTAATTTACAGATTAAAATAACAGAAGTTAAGATGAAAAACTAAAATGATAGTTATAATGATAGGGGTCATCCTTCATCGTAGAGAGAGTCAATATCTTCTCCTATCCTTCTGTGCAGGGTTCTTCCGGTTTCTCCCTAGTACATATGATGGCAGATGTTACATGCAAGTTGATGAGCAACATTATAGGCAAAACACCCACCTTTATATTACAAACACGTTTTCGTAAGACAGTGGGTATTGAAAGGTAGTGTATGTAGATTTGGTAAATTAGCTTTTTAGGGTTGGATCTGACCGTACTACCACTTTAATCGGCCGTTCAGATGTCTTGATTATGGATTATATCTTCTTGGAGATACTTTCATCAGTTGGGGATATCGTAAAAATAATCTTTTTTGGTTTCTTTGGAAAATTGTCTTTTTCTTCTTGGTTTATCTCTTCTTTGTTTTTCACATTGGAGATGCAATATTACTTTTTTTGCGCGTTATATATAGTCCTTGAAATTCTGCTCGATGAACAAAGGTGGGTAATTATTATTCAAAAGGAGTGATTTTAGTTCCTAGCGTGTAGCGTTTTTTTTTTTTTACTATAATTGCGATCGATTCTTTAGAATTATTCAACAATTTCACCTTTCTTGGAAACTTGCTTGAAGTAATTTAGTAACGGCTCTAAAATTGTATGCATAAGTCAAGACAGACTTTCAGTGGCGTAATTCTGAAATGCGGCTATTAGAGGGTTTAAGTTCATCCTGAAGCTTCTTGGGGAGTTCGCTTGTTTTTTTTTTAAGTTCATAAATAATGTCTTTAGCTTTCATCTACATTTTTTGGTTGGGTTACTGTTAAGTATTTGAAATTTATTCCCGTCTTTTATATTTTTTGTTCATAAGTATTTAAGCTCATAACCACAAAACCTTTACATTTGTCGGATTCCTTAAAGATGATGTTGGAATCTTTTTTAAGTTTTTTAAGTTCTTAGGTATCTAAGTTAGAGTTGGTCTGATGATTTTTATGTCTTTGTAAAACGTTCCTGATCTTTCTTCTCACATCTGCGATATTCGTTATAATACCTTTATTAGCTGTTGTTCGCAGTAAAAGATTTAGTCATTTCTTTTTTTTCATAGAACACGTTTTGTTGGAATGTTTAGTTGTTATTGGAAAATCAGGTCCCTTAGCTAGCAGTTTCAAGGAGAAACCATGGCTTTCCTTCTTTAATCAAATTAATCAAACTCCAACATCCAATTCAATCTGAATCATTCGAATGACAAGAGGAGTAAAGATTTTCTTGAGTTACCTAAATGATCGATAATGACAAAAATATGCGATCTACAAATCAATTAAAAACCCTCTTTTTTCTCAACTTTAACTTACATCATCCAAAAGTTTTCAATCATTTTTTAACTAATCATGGACAAATAACTCCTGACACGAGTCCACCATTCTCTTTACAAATCCTTACCAAACCCACCAAGTACACTGACGGAAAATATAAAGAATCTCAAACCGCAGGTGAATAGGGACAAAGGATGGCGCCTACAATTATGATTATAAATGTGTTAGCTTTTCATATTAACTTCTTTTCTCTTAATCTATAAATTAGATAGAATTATTATTTACTACAGGATACAATTTATTATTTCAACAATACAATTCTTTCAACACCAAGCTTTACTATTGTTATGGTGTGCACGTCCTTTAGAAGCCGGCGAAGAAAGATGGTTGGAATACTATTATACACTATTCTAATTCTTGAAAATTCCTGAGGGAGTAGATTAAGAAAGTAGTGTTTAAAAATGAAAAGTGCCTAATACTAATGTCTTATGAAAAATATAATACTAAGATTTACTACTTAATATGCCAAACGTATGCTATAGATTCCATTAGAATTTACTATTTGAAGTGATTGAAGCTTTGTACTGTCAGTTACGGTTTGTGTTTTAGTGGAACGCTCCTGAAGAAGGTGTAAAGCTGAACGTTAAGTGTCCATTTAAAGAAGAAAAATAACAAATTTTATGTTATAAGATAATTTATTACTACTATTAAAATGTCTTTTATACTCCAATGTACACTAGAGAAATTAAATGATGAATTATTATGGTCTTACCTTAAGGGCACAAGAGGAACACAGAAGACTGGTTTTCTGTCTTGCTGAAATCTTTAACACTAGCAGTTGTGATTACCTACTCACTTTCAGCCAGAATTAGTCTCGAATCGCAACTCATTGGATTGTGTGAGAAAGCTTGAATAACTCCCGCACTCATAAATCTTCTTGGTTTCCAGGCTCAAAAACAATTACAGCGGTTACAAAAGTATATAATCGTGTTGATCCTCACTGTAACATTTGTGTGGCTGTTTTAAAGCTATTTCTCAGGATCTTCATTTAGTGTGTTGTGGCTTTCTCTATGACTTTTACACTTTCTGGAAGAAACAAATATCTCTGTGTAACAACAATCTCCAGCAAAAAACATAATAAAGATTTTTTTTTATTTTACAGAACTGAATTTATTTCTGCCACAACACCTTTAGATATGGGAAATATATTACTAACAAAATTATTTCTTATTATGTAGAAATGCTGTAGATCACCTATTTACTCATTTTGCAATATCTTATTAAAATGTAAAGGACATTGTAATTCCAAGTAAAAAATTTAACGAGAGAAGAAATGGGCTACTGAATCTTCAAAGGATGAAATTAGCGGAACACTGATAATTTTGTTTAAGTACCGATAAAACACAAATCTTAATAAAAATTTAAAATAAATCGAAAATCCTCAAAATATTCGAACATATTTTCACTTCATAATATCTATGCACTCTAACAATTATACATATGATGAGATTTATATTTATTCTGACTATAACAACAAACTTATCAAGAAAATATATATACATGCAAAAAGTCTGTACGTTTGCATTAGTGCTGAGCAATTATCATTTTTGCAATTCCATTCGATACTTATACATAATTCCGATTAAGATTATCGATTATTTTAGCTAGATCACTAAAAAAAACGTGAAAATAACAACAACAACACAGAAACAAACAAAAAATAGATTGCATGGTGTCCATTAACTCAATAAATAATATGTAACGTCATACAAGAAAGAATAATAATCTGAAAACAAGATTTGTTGTGTCATTAAATATATAAAGATGGTAATTTGTTTTTTATCTTATGTATTATTGGAATCTTTCTATATATGTCTGGAATAAAAAAATTCACGAAAAAGACAAACATTTTGCATTTACGCTCCCTTATCTTTAAATTATCTTGTATGTACGGTATGCCTTTGTACTCATACAAACAGACTCTACTGTTGTCTGTGTTTCAGTTACGCTTTAGATACGAAGCCAAAATTTTTAGAAGTTAGTTTAAATTACCACATTTGAGTTTTACTGCAGTTTCATTTAACATCTGAATTAACCACAGAATTTTTTAAGTGTTCCTCATAAGCAAAGTCTTTGATTTCTTTCCAGTTCCACACAACACTTCTTTAAAAAAAAAATGCTACCTGTCTTGAGTCCCTGATACTATTAATTTATATTCACTTTGAAAATTTTCATTAGATGCATAATGTATGGTATAAATGTTCTGATCCTTTCTAATTCTCCACTTTTAGTTTTAATTACAACTGAGGTGATTCTTTAATGTGGCAACACTAGAATAACGTTATCAAAGCAGAAAGAAAAATATTTCACTTCCAATAAACTCGGAAAGTCTAACAATAACATAAAAAGTGCATGTTGCCATTAAATGCAACATTGCTTCACGTCTAAACTTCTAATAGATGGCAACAAGTTATTGTGTATTTATTTCCAAGTGAAGAAAATGGTTATAAGTCCAGAACAACGTTTCTATATTTCACTCAATGTTTTATTTGTAAAACTTCTTCAGCAACGACCTTCTACTTAAACTGGTTGGCTCGCAATGGCTATATCAAGCTTTAAATTTGTTCTACGCAACAACGGAGAACTAGAAAATGAGATCACATGTGCAATGATGTTTATACTAATTGTGATCAATCATACAAAATTAAAATAAATGTATATATCATCAACGAAAACATAAAATCTAATAGATACTTTGTAAACATAACTGTTTAGTTCAACTAATTAGAATAATGAAATAAGAAAATAACTCAATTATAAATACAACCAATACATGCATTAGAAGTAAACGAATGCAAACATTCATTCCATAAAGTAGCATGGAAAATCGAAACAAATACAATTATGTCGTAATGCCCGTCCATTATCTCGGTTCCATGGTAAATAAGCCGTAAGTTTACAGGCTTGCAGCGCTAAAATCGCGAGTTCAATTACCAGCGTGGACAGAGCGCAGATAGCCTATTGTGTAGCTTTGAGCAAAAAAAACTACAATAACCATTATCTCGACTGATTTGCAGCTTGAATTTCGAAACAACTAAAGTTTCTTTGTGTTAATTACGATCAAGAAAATCGTTAGCTATGGCTGTAACTTCTATTTGTAAAGGACAGTCAGATATTGGTTTGCTATGTTTTATTGAGTAATGGTCCGCTACCGCATTCGTTCCTATATTAAACTACTTTAACAAAGCATGTAATGAGCTAGATGTTTCGCCAACGTAATATTCGTTACATAGTGTACAAGTTACTTTGTAACTGACATTACGTGTTGTACATTTATCCCCTACAACTTCATATCTAGTGAAACCTATTTCTTTCTCGCAATCATTATCAGGATTGTGAACAGACACATTTTGTTAATTCTTCTGTTTGTTATATTTGTGACCCTCTTACCTGTATTATAAACAAAACTGAGTAAATAACCATTCAGTTCGAGCGCGTGCTTTAAATCAATCAGACCATTAAGTTTGCTTTTTATAGAATCACAATTGTTTGTTTGTTTTGAATTTCGTGCAAATCTACACAAGGGCTACCTGTGTTAGCCGTTCCCAATTTAGCATTACCACCCACCGCCAACTCTTGGGCTACTCTTTTACCAACGAATAGTGAGATCGACTGTCACATTATAACGCCCACACAGCTGAAAGGGCGAGCATGTTTGGCCGGACGGGGAGTCGAATCGCGACCCTCAGATTGCGAGTCGAGCGCCCTAACCACCTGGCCATGCCGGGCCTAGAATTACTAATACGATTGATTTTGTTCTGTGATTTATGATGTTTTTCTGTAAATAGGGTGGCACGAATCACAGTGTAGAGAAACCAGTCTGCAGGAAGGATTTTGTGAATAATCAAGGACATCTAATAAACTGAGTTGGGTATTTTCCGCTGAATGTAAAAGTTATGTTTGTATGTAGCCAATTTCCTAATATTTCATAATTACATCTTAATCACTACAGAAGTTCACCTTTTGTTTGGGACCAAGAAGCTACTTCGTTACTTTTTAATCTATGCATAAACACTATAGCAAAAACTACTGCAATTCTGTTGCTCGTATCAACCTCTGTTGTTTGTCGGTAAAGATCTTTATAGAATCAAAAATAACTATTGGTCAGATTAAAATAAATTTCAGTGGAATGTCAGAAACATTTAAGCCAATTCGATGTTGTTCTATGATTGTTGATAATTCGTCATGAATACGTAGCTAGGCCCTCTATTCGAGGTGTAGAGAGAAACTACATCTAGGTTGAATAGGATTGAGATTTGCTGTAGTGGAAAATCTTACAACTTATCTAGGAAATAACTTATGCTGATAAAATGATCTGGAACAAAAATAATAACGAATATTTTCTTTTTCTCGATCAACCAAACAATGACTGTTGCTGATCCACAAGTAGACCTTATTGGTCAGAGTGGCATCCGTCCTCGTTTTCTGTGGGCAAATCGTAAACTACGGTTTTATGTTATGGTTTGTTTACAATACTATCAGTAATTTCTTGGGTATTTTACTGTTATGTTCTAACCATTGAAAGCCAACCAGTTTAAGTGAAAAGTCGCTCCTGAAGTTGTCGAACGTTGAGCGAAATATAAAAAAGTATTCTCAACTTTATTGTCGTTTTCTTCATGATGTATCAATATTATAATTGTTATAGTTTTTGCTGTTAGTTTATTTTACGTATCTATAAAATTAATACAGTTTTTGAATCATTAATACACAAATTTAAGAAATGAAATGGAAATGTAGAAAATAATTTTTATTGAACAAAGCCACAGCGGGGAATCGAATTCCGGATTTCAGCGTTGTAAATCCAGAAACTTATTGCTGTCCCGCCGGGAAACGAAAAAAATAGTAATAAGTAAGATTTAAAGTTGAAAAATGCTGTGCTCAATTTATATCGTACTTTGTTTTTCATCTGCTAGACATTTTATCTGACTAGTTTAATTTCCTAAGAATTTTCGCAATACGAGCATTTTATTTAACATATTTAACTATTTTGTTTTTTAAATTTACTTTAATAAATATGAAATCCTCAAAGCATTTAAATATTATTAAAATTATCTTTTATTTACAAAAGTTGTAAAATTTTATTCACGAATTCTTATTTTGTCATAAATGAAAATGTTGATGAAAAAGTAAAGATTTAGGATGTGACAATTTGTAAGAAGTTTGAGCCTTCTGCTTGATGTTTAACTGTGGTAAAAAGATGCTCATACTTGTTTAGAGAAAGTTTGTGTGTTTATTGAATTTTGCGAAAAGCTATTCGTGGGCTATCAGCGTTAGCTGTCCCTAATGTAGCTGTAATAGATTAGAGTGAAGGCAGCTAGTAAACACCACCCACCACCAACTTTTTACCAGTGAAGAGTGGGATTGCTCGTAACATTACAATGCCCACACCACTGAAACTGTGAACGTGTTCAGTGATGAGATTCGAACCCGCGACTTAAAAAAAGTTATCATTTTATATAAAATGGTATTCCTCTACTAAAAAAACGTTGTTATGTTTCAAGGGCATTTTAGGCAGTGTAGACGTAGTGGAAGACTTTAGTATAGAAATCGAAGTGTCTTCCCACTCTAAAAACATGTAGGATCAGTCCATAAATAACACAACTCTACCACATTTTTCTTCTAAGAAAGTTGAGTGAAAATCGTATAATTCTATCGTCCTGTGTGAAAGAAGTAGACTTAGTATTAAACCTATTATGCCATTGAAGATGTCTCCAGTTAATGGAATTGAAAGTATGGAAATATCTTAGTTAACAGGAAGAGATTTTTGTAACTACAAATTTACAATAAGGGAAGAAATATCACAACTGAAATTGCTGAATAATATTTAAGAGGATTATTTCTAAGAAAATTTTATTTTCTAAGTTGTCAAGGTCTTTTCAGATGCAAGTTCTGAGTTATTATTCAGTTTAATATATCACTTATATTTTAAAAGATATAATTAAAATTGAGTAGGCACTTATAACAGAAAAATGTGCAGCCCAGCAATCAAAGTTCCTACAAGTTATATGGGTTCACATTTCATTCACCAATGCCATATTTACACACAACTGATATTAAACTCGAGCTAAATTGTTGTTAATTCGGTATTGCTTGAGAACAATGAATGAACATCGATAATTCAGCAATATCATCCAACATAAAACACCGATGTGTAAAGATAGATAGCATTAATTTATGTAACTACAAGAATTCAGATATATTATGCAATAATTGCAGATCTCAACAGCAATACAAGTGTCAATGAATTCAAATGAACGTCATAAAATTGTTCCAGATAACTCATAACCTATTATGAGAGGAAATTTCTTCACTTAGTAAACTATTGATCTCTGACATAAAACATGATGCACCAATTCCTACAGAAATGAAACATCAATAATAATTGAAATCACATAATGATGATGATGATAGAGATAGCAATGATGATGAAAGGTCGCCGATTACTAATGCTGAAAATAAGATACTTTGTCATACTGTGTGATTAACTTTAGCAATTTTTATTCTAATAAGATAAAAAATTAACTATGCCTCTAGAAATCAATTACAAATTTAGGAAGCGGATCCTGATCCCCTTCTCCCGAGACATCAAAAACACGTCACTTCAGACTTAAAACATAATATTTTCTAAGTAGATCGTCGCTTCTTCCTAATAATTGTTTGTTTTTTATAGGTCAATGAATGAAGAACAAAATACGAATCGTTTTTTTTATTTCAAATGGATGCCCATTTTTTTATATATTACGTTCTTTTTGTTAGAGGGTGTTGTAAACAAAATGTTATGCTCTTATACATATATTTATATATCCCCTTGGAAAAGAGAACTATTTGGCAATAAAAAAATATCAAACTTTGTAAGTAACAGTGGAGGACGTTTTTGGTGATACCACAAGATGGAGACACAAGTGATCATAGGTAAATTGATTGCACTGAACATTTGTTCGTTCTTTTAAGCACAAAGCCACACAATGGGTTACCTGTGCTTTACCAACGGTTTGAAGGTGAATAAGCAGAGATAAAATTGTAAACATTGGCGTATAACAAAGTTATTATGATGTTTGTAGTCGAAAACAGGCTTCTAAGGACAATCGGCTATTTGTTGTTGAGTTTGACCTTGCAATTAAGCAATAATTTTGCATTTGGATTATTTCAGTGCAGCCCGATGTATTAATATGTATCCTATATCCTTAAGTAGGCACCATCACTTAATGTACTGCAGACAGGATATTGAAGAAGTGAATAAAAGCTTGGTGGTGACTGTCAACTTCGAAAAACCTTTATAAAAAACCTATTAAGTGATGAATTGAGTTCTAAGCAAGTTATCAATAGTTTTTTGCGACAATGCAACAATTTCTGATGCTAAAATCATTAAAGAAATTAAGAAATTGTTAAGTAACATTTTGAATTTTCCTACTACTACTACATCACTATTTCTTCGATTACTTCACAACAAATCCAGTAAAAGAAAATGTTTTTATTTCTCGATATCTCACCTTACAGATTCGGTACGATTTAACACAAGGCACTGTTAAGAACAACAAGGAATTATATATTCATAATATACTAACTTATATTAATTAATGCTTGTTATCTAGAGATCTCGGGTCCCGGTCTTGGAGTTTATTTTTACTTATCGGCTTTTTCACTAAAATATTAATTATTATGATAACTTATAGTAAATAATGCTGTATTGTTATATTACTGTGTAATAACAGTTTTATTGAGTTTAGAAGGCAATATTGTTAAACAACATTATATATATAAAAGTATAGAAAAGACATGCTTTAAACTGAAACCAGGAAAGTGTTCAATCTTGCAAACGTAAGTGGAATTTCTCGGTCATTTTGTGGATAGAGATTGAGTCCTCATGGACCTGGCTAAAATAGCTAAGGTGAGATATTGTCATTGACCTGTGTCGAAGCGAGAAGTTTACATTTTATTTTATTTCACATCATACTACCAACAATTTGTGGGAAACTTCTCGATAATAACAGCTCCTTATGCCTTGAGCAAAAAAATGTAAGCAAGCATTTTGTTTCTTAATTATTGCTGTAGTGAATGATCCAGTGTTAGTCTATGTCTGTAAGGACTGAGAGTTTCTCCTGGATACTGATACCATTGACAATGGAGTCAGAGCAGTTTTATCACCGTAGCAAGTCTAAGTGGAATGGGTAGTCAGGTATACTAGTCATACACTCACGGGTTCAGAATACAGCTATTGTACAATGAAGAAAGAACTGCTTCCTTTGGATGTCTTCATAACACTATTGCAAAAACTTGTATAGTAAGAAGTTCACCACCTGGTGGACCATGCTTCACTTAAGTGATTACTAAACTTTAAAAATCTGGAAGGAATTTTGGCACATTGGATAACAACATGGCAAGAATATGACTTTGTCATAGTTAATTGTCTGGACAGCAATACATAAATGCAGACAGACTCGTTTGCTGCTCAGTGAGACCTTGACCATTCATGGAATGTTCTAATCCTAAACTCCTTGTGCACTCCTTGCTCTTCTGCAAGGCCAAGTCCGACCACCAATATCAGAAGAGTAGCATGGACAAACTTTTTCTGTGGACCTCATACAAGCAGTTACAAGTGCAAAAAGGTGTGCTATACTGTTGTTACCAATCTATGAGACATGATGCTCTGAAAGTGCAGCAGCTAGTGGTACCCAGAGCTCTGCAGCAAGAAACACTATAGACGTCTCACAATACATAGACTAGAGGGCACCAAAGTGGAACATACACTTGTGCTATCATTCAATTGTGGTTATTCTGGCCACAAGTAAGATTTTTAGAACTGGTGTAAATGATGTATAGTATTTGCTTCCCAGAGGAAAAACCAGTCGAGACAGGGTAAACTCCTACAGAGCACTGTTGGATCTTCTGTGCAGAAGATAGCCCTAGAAACCATCAGTCCACTCCTAAAGACTGCAAGAAACAATCGCTACATACTCGTTGTCATTGACTATTTCATGATGTTGGCCAAAGCTTATCAATATACTAACACTGACCATCACGGATGTGTTAACTGAGAATAGGATAGGTTGATTTGGAGCATTGGAGGAAATCCACATGTACCGAGGAACTAACTTCTATGGTCAATCTGTTTCCCGAGTTGTGTTAAGTGTAGCGAAGATCGGTACTTCTTCTTATCATTTCCAGTCTAATGGTTTGGTAGAACAGGTAATACACACTACCAAGCTGTTTGTTAATCTTTACAGAACCAACTGGGATGAATACTTACCATATGTAATGCAATAACGCCATATACAGCAGTAGAACAAAGATGAACATGCTATTTACAGGACCTTCTCAAGTTCAGATGGGAAGTGTTACTCCTTGTGCAGGTGATATATGGTCCTCCACTATGAGGAGGAGCGTCCCAATGTCCGTAAGAGTATGTGGAGTGGTTAAGTTCAACAGTGATCTATGCACACAATTTTGCCTGACTACAACTCAGGAAAGCAGCACAATGACACAAAAAGTACAATGATTGAATGGTAAAAGCACAGATGTTTCAATGTGGTGACTGGATGTAGTTATGAGACAAGCCAGCTGCATGAATTGCAGGTAGGTCTGGTTGCATTGATCTGCACCTGATACTCTGAGAAGTTGGTCGTCTAGCATATGAGTTACAGCAGACATTAGGCAGATGAAATTACATACAACATGTCAATAAGCTGTGTCAAGCATCATAGAAAACCCTTGGTGCACCTGATGATGGAGAGCAAGCTGCAGATACTTATGTGGCAGTCTTCAACAAATCAGATGAAGAGTTATTAGATAGCGCTAAGGAAGAGAGAAGACGTTGAAAAGTTAAGCTCTTATAGATTTTTTAAAATTATTTCATACTAATGTTATCATTGGTAGCAATTTGGGTTAAATAACAAAAGAATAACTAGATTTAGTAAGATTGGTAATAAAAGTAAGCTTGTTAAAGTTTTAACTTAGAGTTTAGTGGTGAAAGTTATACTACAATGTTAAATTAGGCTTGGTACGCCTAACGGGATTTTAGGCTTAGCTATAATTCAACTTACAAGGTATACATCAAAGTAAAGATTAGTTATTGTCACTTCTATTCTAATAAATTTCTATATAATTAATGATAAACTTGATTACTTTAGTGTGATAAAAAATACTAAAATAATTGATTTTTAAATGTTAGAATTAAGAGTAACAGTGTTGAAAACAGGCTACTGGTATTTGGTATTGAGTATTTATTTCCAGGCTATAAGTGTAAATACAATGGTTAAGACTAGAGTAGGAATTAAGTGTTCACAGTTTGTTAGGTGTAATGGATGAAATGAGTGGGTTTTATTTGGGAACTCGGAACTGGCATGTACTTTTAAGGAAGCTAGAAGTGAAGATGAACAATTTGTATGTAGAGTTTGTAGGTTGGAGGAGAAGTTGGAGACTATCCTAACTAAATAGAGGCGATAAATAAAGAGAAGTGTAGAATGTGGGAAATAGTAACAGAAATTCAAGAGGAGCTTAAACTTTTACATGCAAAAGATACATCAGCTAACAATAACTTTCAGGAAGCTAAAAAGAGTACTATTTGGGCTAAGAGTAGTGGATTTAGTTGTAATGAGCCTATTCTACTGAGCAACAGATTTCAGCACTTGGCTTCTACAGACCAGGAACTATTGGAGGGATGGAAAACAAAAGGGACAAAGAAGAATATGGGTGATAAACTTAAGGGGTTATAGTTATAGGTGAATCTTTGATAAAGCATGTGGATATGATAGTCTGTGGGGTAAATAGGGAGAAAAGAATTAAATTATGCTACCCAAGAGCATGGGTGTAGAATATAACTGACAAAGCAAGAGATACAATAAAGGGGGCTAGCAGAGATGCAGTTTTGTCATGCACATAGGGGTTAATTATAAATAAAAGGTAGGTCAGAGAATCTAATTGATAAGTAGAAGGGGTTCATAAAGGCATTTAAAGAAAAACTTAATTTTGTCAGGGATACTGCCCAGAATTAAGTGTGGGGATGAAGTTATAAATAGATCACTAGGGCTAAATGCTAGGCTTAGGTTAATAGGTAAGGATAATCAGATTGGCTGGTTGGACTTGTACCTGTAGGATCAGTTCAATGGAAGAAAGGAGCTTTTTGGAATGGATGGTTTACATTTAAATAGGATAGGAGTTGGTTTATTTGCTAGGGCTATTAAATCAACTGTAAGGGAAGTTTTAAACTAGGACTAGACAGTGGTGAGGGACAGAATAAAATAAATGAAAAAGAATAAGAGGCAGAGAAAAGTTTAGCATAGGAAAATAATGGCTGGAGACGGCTTGAATGGGTAATGAAGAAAAACTTTAAT
>NW_013672912.1:9593-18295 GCF_000517525.1 Limulus polyphemus | reverse complement strand
ATTAAAGTTTTTCTTCATTACCCATTCAAGCCGTCTCCAGCCATTATTAGTCTCAAAGTGGGTTCCTCGTCATCGAATTAGCATAGGAAATGATTATAGTGATAGTTATAATGGTAGGCTTAATCATTACTTTTGTAAGGCTAGAAGTATAAGAAAATAGGCTACTATAAAGCACTGGTAAGAATGGAGGATTTGGGAATAACTGAAACATGGCTAAATGTAGATGATTTTGAAGACAGAAATTTCTTTGAAGTACACAGTTACAGGCCTATTTAATAGGGATAGAATTACAAAGAGAGTGGGAGGAGCTGCTTTACGTGTAAAGTGTGACTTACATCCTGTTTAAGTTGAGGATATCAAAGATATAGCAAGGAGATTGAATCCATTTGGGTTTCTATTAGTAGATATATTAGTGGGAATTTATTAGAGACCACCAAATGATACTGATGAAATTAAAGAGAAACAATGAGATTAACATTTCAGCTGTTAATGAAGTCATAATTATGGGTGATTTTAATTTCAGATATACATATATATTGGGAAATGCTAGACTCAAACCTTGAGAGAGAAAAGTTTTTGGAAGCTGCTCAAGATAGCTTTCGTCACCAATTAGCCGAGGAATCTACTAGAAACAATGCTATTTTAGATTTATTATTAACTTCAAATATAGAAATGATCGAGAGGGTGGAAAATGGGGAACATCTTGGTGTAAGTGATCAATGCTTTATTAGGTTCAATGTTTTGCTGCATATGGAGTTAAGAAATGATGATTTTTTGGTTATAAATTTCAGAAAAAGCAGATTTTGAAGAGATTCGATAAGAATTATCTGTTCTGAATCAGGGAGCTGAGTTAATTGGAGACACTGATCACCTGCGGAAAATTTTTAAAGATAACTTTTTAAATAATCGACGTAAACATACTCCTCATAGAAAGAAAAGCGTATCTGCAAGTAAAAACCAAGTTGGTTCACGAAGAGTATAAGAGATAAAATTAAAGAAAATCATTATAAATTTAAGAAATTTAAATTGACTGGTATGACAGGAGATTTAGAAGATTATAGAAGACCAAGAAAGTTGGAGAAACAGTAAGGATTTCTTTAAATACATTAAGGGTAAACAAAATGTTAGGATGGGGTGTGATAAAGATTTAAGCAGTATTCCACATCTTGAACAGTTGACAGATGGAAAAAATCGAACAAGATGGCTGCATTAATTCTGAGCTTGTTAAGAAAAATTGGGAAGTTTAAAGAACGATAAGGCTCCTGGGCCAGATAATATTTCCCCAAGGGTTTTGAAGGAGGTTAGGGATTTGATATGTGAGCAGGTACAAGAAGATTGGAAGTTAGCTAATCTCACTCCTCTTTTCAAGGGAAGTGATAAAAATAGTCCCAGTAATTATAGGCCCATTAGTCTTTATCAGTTGTGGGAAAGGTTTTGTTAAGTCTGATAAAAGATGTTCTGCAAAGTCATTTAATAAAGTTTAGAATTTTATTTGATAGTCAACATGGTTTCACTAAGAAAAAATCTTGACTTAAAAATATTTTCACATTATTTGAAAAGGTTACTGATTACATAGATAAGGGTAAGGGTGTAGATTTGGTATATTTGGATTATCATAAATCATTTGACAAGGTGCCACATAAAAGACTTTTGAAAAAATAATTTCTGTGTGTGTGTGTGGGATAGATTAGCAAATTGGATACAAGAGTGGTTGGATGGCAGAAAGCAGAGGGTTGTTACAAATAGATTTCAGTCCAACTGGATTAAGGTTACAAGTGAGGTACCTCAAGACTCAGTCTTAGGACCTTTGCTCTTTTTGACTTACATCAGTTACATAGATGAAGGAATGGTCAATAAGTTACTTGAATTTGCAGATGATATTAATGTATTGGGTGTTGCTAGCTGTGAAGAGGATGCTGCTGATTTACAAAAGGATTTAGATCTTTTAGTGAGTTGGACAAATAAATGGCAAATTTGTTTTAATTATAATAAATGCAAAATAATGCATGTGGATTATCATAATTTGAATTATATGTGTAATTTGGATTGGAATAACCTTAACAGTGTCATAAAGAAAGGGATCTTGATCAGTCTCTTAAGTATCCAACCAGTATGCTGTTGCTAGTAGTAGGGTAATTAGAATTTTAGGTTGTATGTACAGACATATTGAATACAAGTCTAAAGAGGTTATAATTTCATTGTATAGCTTACTGGTTAGTCCCCATTTGGAGTATTGTGTTCAGTCTTGGCCTCCTTATTTTAGGACGGACATTGAATTGTTGGAAAGGATTCAGAAGAGGGTTACTGAGATGTTGGCTGAGATAAAGAGTTTGTCATAAGAGGAGAGATTGTAATCTCTCAAATTGTTTTATCTTGACAAAAGAAGAGTTAGAGGGGCTCTGATTGGAGTGTTTAAGATTGTAAAAGGAATTAAAATGTTGATGCATCCTATTTTTAACACTTAACAATAAGAATAGTAGGACTAGGGGACACAAATATGAATTTTGGCAGGGTAGGAGTCACCTTCAGTTAATATTTATTTTTCTAACAGGGTGGTTGGCCTTTGGAATGGGTTGCCTTTGGATGTTGTGGAGGCAGTAAATTTTACTGAGTTTAAGAGAAAGTTTGATAGGTATATGAATGATATATATTTTTTAAATTTATTTATGACTATGTTTAGTTTAGAGGATGGGACAGCCTAGATGGACCAGTAGATCCAAAAACATTGTTATATTATTTTAACATGAAGTGAGTACCAGTTCTGACTTGCGGATAAAAAATTAAGTCAGCCTCCAGGTCGATCTGGATGGGATAGATCATCACAACTAGAAGGATAATTAGGGCGTGAGCCTGATAGTTGAAAGGAAGTAGCATTCCTTTCGTTCTGGGCTAATGGGTAGTAAGTTCTGGCAGAATGTATTGATTATATTTTGCGACTACTGCTTGATCATCAAAGCTAGGATGGCTAGGTAATTGGAAAATTACTGACTAAAAGGGTGTAGTGACCCTTCGCTTTGCAAGCCTGAGTAGTAAAGTGAAATACCGTGTATGCACTATATATCATGGTTACTGCTTGATCTTAAAAATGAGGATGGCCAGGTAGTTGGAAGACATTTAAGCAAAAGTGGTAATGTGAAATACCATGTATGCATTACATTATATGATTACTGCTTATTTCTTAGAGCTAGGGCACTCATTAGGTCAAAAGCCTGATGAATGAAAGAATGCACCACATTGTGTGATTTACACCTGATTATTAAAAGCTAAGACGGTCAAATAGTTGAGAAACTACTGACTGGAAAGGTTAGCAATCTCTTGGTCTCCAAGACCCGAGTGGTATCGTGAAATACTATGTATGAACAAAAAAATATGACTGATGCTTCATTATCAAAGTTAAGACAGTCATTAGTTCGTGCAAGTAATAACGGAAAGGAAATCGCATTCCTTGTTTTCTGAGTTGTTGATTAGTAATGTACATGGTATGTGTGAACTACACTTTCCAGCTGCTACTCTATTTTTGACATCTAAAACAGTCACTTTTCTGTATAGTAATAGACTGAAAGTAACTGGCATTCTTTGCTTTACAAGATACCAAGTGATTTTCGGATGTGACGTGTGTACTGCATTGTAGAAGTATCAAAGGTTAGGGTGATCATGTGATTGAAAGGGCGTTGTGATTTGCTTTCTGAAGCAAAGAGTGAATTATCTGATGCAAAACGTCATCTGATGCTGCTAAAACACTCCAACAATCTAGCTGGATGGTGAAAACTCTGCAGAGCATATCACTCAGAGCTTGCGAGATTTTACACCGATTTTCATGGAAGATATGCTAGCTAACACAACTAACACTTTTAAAATAATATATTTTCAATACTCCTGTCTTAAAAACTACTCAATCATTGAATATTGTCACAAAGTAAACTAAATAATAACACTTACACTAAACAGTCTTGTATATCCAACAATAAGCCCATCTTCAAGAAAAATATTTCCAATATGTTTGACACTATATATAAAGACTGTGCTTATTTCATATACTAAGTCTCTTCACCTAGTCTGCACCAACATTAGCAGCTCCTTTGTTGGTCTCTCTTTGCATAGGGCCTCCAGTAGGGCTTCACCTTGACAGGATCTCTTGTCTTCATATTCATCTTGTGTTCTCTGAGGTCTTTCTTTCCTAATCTGTTTGTATACTGACACAGTATATCTTGTACCTCTTTTTTATTCTTGCCAGTCAGTTCTTCACTTATATTGGTGTCCTTGTACTTCTCATCTCCACCCAGTGGCCTTAGACCTATTAGATCTTTATCTTCTGTAACAAAGTCACTGATTTCAGATTCTGCTTCTATGACAGCCACACCTACCATGTCCATCTGTACCTAAATAGTTGCACCTGTACGGTCTTCTTCCCTCTGGAAGTATCTCTTCAACAGACTGGCATGGTAGACCTTGGTCATCACATCCACTTTCTGTTGACCATTTCCTATACCGAGAAAGATCCTTTCCACTGCCAGGTGAGTTTGTTGTTAGCTGTGGGTAGCAGAACTAAGACCTGTCCAACCTTGAAATGTCAACCTTTAGCCTTCTTGTTATAGAAGTGCTTCTGACTGTCTTTGATGGGTTTAGCTTTCTCAGTAGAACTGCTTTGATAGATCTGATTCAACAGTCCTTTCCTGTCCTCTATTTTGTAAGTTTCTTTCCTCTTTGTCTTTTGCTCCATCTTTTTTTCAGGTACTGTTTCAAAGTTTCCGCTGTGATGGGTCTTTCTTCTGTGCCTGTTTCAGCTCCCATAAGCCTATATTTGGGATGTCACTTTTTGAGACTTTAAGAGGCCTGATATCTTGCTTGCTCTTTCTCCCTTGAGCTCTTGTGGTGACAGCAGATGCCTCACCAGTCTTCTTTCTGTCTAGATTACGGATGTCCACCCTACCAATTCGCCAGATAGGATAGACTGTGCATACCATCATTATCTGGATGAACATTGTGCTAAGTGGAAGGTATTTGCCCTGTATAATTGGATACTTAACAGTGAGTGACCAATTTTCCGGAACTTTAGGGAAGAATTTTAAAGGACATACAAGTCAGATGGCTATACATTTATTGATATATTGATTATCATATATTATTAATCTTAATAGTATATATATATATGTCTTAAACAATCCAATATCATATGTTAATTACAGTTTGTGTATGTGAAAGAAATCTATATAATCTAATGCTTAATTATTATTATATGAACGTAACCATGACTATCATATATGAATATAATCACTGATGTTATACATGGATGTAATCATTTATACTATGTGACCATGGATATCGTATAAGATGTATAGTAAAAGTGTTAATGTAAACATTGATCAATGAAGAGAGATGGAGACAATAGGGTTGGGTGGTAAATTTTGTTACAAGTAAAAAAATTTTTCCAAGGAGGGAGTAGTGAAGTAATTTGATATGTTTGAGAGAATCTTACAATTGCTTCAGTATTTTTGGCATTTTGAAAGAATCTAAGAAAGAAGTTATAATAAATTTCTGAGTTTTTGAGTGAAGAAATGGCGAAGTAAAGACGCCTGTATCACGAAATAACGTCAAGAGCTAGAAAGTACAGCTAGCTGGTTAAGTGAATATCATAAGTTAGTGAATCACGAGTTAAAAGTTATAAAAAATGAAGCTATCGCCAGCAACTAATTAGATGCACTAGCACCAGTGACTGACAGTGATTAATTACTGACGTCAACTCGTTAGTACTGTGAAAGCTACGAAAAAGTTGATGTTAACATGCAAAAGAGATGCTTTGATGATATATTCCTTACACGATGCTGGTGTACTATCACAAGTGAAAAGGTCGCCCGTTTAGCTGTAGGGGCGTTATAATGTGACGGTCAATCCCACTATTCGTTGGTAAAAGAGTATCCCAAGATGTGGGTGGTGATGATTAGCTGCGATACCTCTAAGTTATGGACGGCTAGCACAGAGAACCCTCGTGTAGCTTTGCGCGAAATTCAAAACAAACAGTTGCCTGTTGTTTTGAATGGAATATAATAAACGTTGTTAAGTGTAAAGTGTGCTATTAGTATCCTGTATTTTTTTAAAAGGAGCACCGCTTTTCGGATATTTTTCTGTAACGATAATGTCAGATAATAAAACCAATTAAATTTAAACAGAATAAAACGTTCTTTTACGAAAATTTACATACTTTTTAGAACTAATGATTAAGTAATTTAAAACGACACTTTTAAGAGGACTATGTGGAAATTAATAGTTGTAGAAGCATTTCTCGTTGCATTCGCTTGTTTAGTAATTTCAAAAAAATATAAAATTTCTCATCATTTCCAAACTCAATAATAACTGCAGAAAAATGTTGATAATTGTTATGGTATGAATGACATGATTGTCACGCTGTATTGTTATTTAGCGCCCTCTTAAGTTGAATATACAATATAGCTGACTCTCAAACCTCTCTAATGACATGGTGTCAGAAGACACGCCCATCCCAGGGTCGAGCAAAAATAAAAACAATTTATTAAACTGTAACAATAATATAAATCCAAAATAACACTTCCAAGCAATTGGAATACAAGTTTTATCACTTACAAACAAAAATAAAAAAGTATATCTGTGCCTGGCCGGGAATTGACACAAACGTTAATAAACAATACAACATAAATATCAATGCCATTAATTTCAATAAAAAAGGAATTAGGAAAAAAGAACCAAATGAAGAAAACATCTAATTCCGAAAAAAATATGGTAATCCAAAATTAAACTATTTTTCAAGATCGATAACAATATCGAGCAGTAAGCAACAATAATTCGTTCTAACAACATTTCGTGAATTAACCTATTTAAGATCAAGAAAGGATTTTTATTTAGTGGTTAGACCACGAGGTTGCATCTTAGGTGACCAGCTAAATTACATAATCTTTCACAACAATAATATCTGCATGTCACTGCTATGATAAGCTTGTGTCAGTTACATAATACAAATATACTTATATTCAACATGATCTAACTAGAAGATTAATTAGTGCTTTAGTATAAGTAAAACTTCATAGTTGAACTAAACGATAGAATGAATAATAAATGAATGGTAAGCACAACCATAACAAAATAAAAGTAGAATTCGCTACCTCAAAACAATTGATTACACTTTTCATAAGCCACTAAGATTAGGCCTATTATATTTTTTAACTCTGTATTCTTTATCCAGTCCCTTAGGGGCTTTCAAGAATTAGAAGAGTGTATAACAATAGTTATTCAACCATATTATCTTCACTATATCCATTGCCAGCGACGCATTAGACCGACAGGGACACAACAACACAGTAGTGGTCGGAATACTATTTATATAAGCTATTTGTTTAAACAATAATAGTTATCGTGTGAATGCCTTTCCCAATTTGATGAAGAATGATCATATTTAATTATACATGATCATAAAACATGTATATTACGCTTAGTATTATATCGTTTAACACTCAACATTTCTACAAGCTTTTACACTTGTTGTAACTTGTAGACCAAGTTTACAAATGACATTTAATTTGAAATACTTTGCTAACAGTACTAGTACCATTGTAAAGATAAACTTTTACAATTTTACAGCTAATCAATGACTAGTCAATACTCATTCACTGTTCACCACTCCTAGACTAACTGTCTTCTCGTATATATGTCTGTAGCCTAGCTCCTAGACACTTCTTAAAGTCTCTCGATCATAAACGTTCTTGAATATTTTAAGTATTCTAAGACTTGCTAGATCTTAACATCATGCGCTCCTAGTTAATATCTAAATTGCAACATTAAAAATATAGCTTATAACTATATGTACAGCAGAAGTGTCGTCTGTGAGTCCGATTTTCAGTGTTCACTTTTTTGACTGGTCTCAACCAAATTTTGCTTGCACCCTTAAGAATCCCTGAGGTGTATCATAGGGTTGGTGTTCGGTCTGGCCCACATTTTCACTATCCACTGTGCTACTGCTTTTGTGTGTATCGCCATTTCACACCTAAAGATTTTTATTGACCTCAACCAAACTTAGAATGCACCCTCAGAGTACTTCCACAGGGATGTCGGCGTTTTCGGTTATGAGTTTGCTATGTTACCCGTCGGGAGCTCCTGTGTATTCCTCGTTCTATTTTATTTGCCTCTTTGAAACTTCGAAAGCAACTTAGTCAAGCTTGTTAAAACATAACAAATCTAATTTATGGTTAAAACCTTTACATAGCTGTTGTTTTAAAAGAAGTATGTGATATCAGATACTACAATAAAGCAAATAAAGATTTAAGTCTCAATGGTCCAAGCTAAATTATTACTGTTTCTGTTACTTGGTTAATGTAACTCCTTTTCATGCTTATTGCTACATAGTCTCACTTTGTTTTGTTAAATCTGTAAGATTTTGTAAAACTATTTAAGACTAATAAAAGTTCAAACAAACTAACAATTTAATACATCCCCAGTGGCACAGCAGTAAGTCTATAGACTTACAATGCTAGAAATCGGATTTCGATACCTGTGGTGGGCACTGTATAGATAGCCCATTGTATAACTTTATGCTTAACTACAAGCAAACAAACTCATTCAATACAATAATTTAGTAGCTGCATAAGAGCGAGATTCTTAATTAGTATTTGTAATTTTTCATTAAATATATTTATTTACAAAGAACTGTTGAAAATCCACACAAACTATCTTTAAAC
>NW_013672912.1:5107-8688 GCF_000517525.1 Limulus polyphemus | reverse complement strand
AACTATCTTTAAACTAAAAATATACTGTGACGGATTTACTGCTATATATTTATTTTAATATCGATGTCTATTTAAATTAAATTTATATTTAGAAATATACATATCTTATATTGTTAAAAATGTATTGCGAAATTCCCGCCTATTCTCTAAAGTTGTAGAAGATTCTCGAGTGTAAGAATCAACAATATACGTGTGTACGTAAATGCTAGTGTAGCGTTTGTATTGTTGAGTAACTGAAATTTCGAAAAACTCTCCACACGCCTATAAATATGACCAACGCAACGCGCCTAAAAACAGTATCTATTATTGGTTTGCTATAGTTGGTGTACTATAAATCCCGGAAGCTATAACTGTGATTAACGCTTAGTAATCGGGAACTTCAGATATTTGACCAGGAACATTTATAAATTTTGAACATTACAAACAATTTATCTTCAGTGGATTTACATCGGACATTAGTATTTTCACGAAAATATTACCTAACTTCATCGATGGAACAATTCGACGTATGACCGGAGAAGAATATAGAGCTTGCTAGCTCCCTAGTGAATTGTATCTAAATCATCTCGAATTCCCTCATCGAGAACTCTCAATAAGATATCAAGGAAGTTCCAGACCAGAAAAAATACTTGATATTGTTTGTAAGATTGTAAATCTTTTTTACATAAATCATTATTTGTAATAATTGTTATTGTAAATTGTATTATTGTTTCTTTATTAAAATATATTTGTATTTTGAAAAAGAAATTGTGTGTATCGATTTTCTTGGCAAATACCATAAATTGGATATATATCTGTATTTATTTAACTTCTAAATCTAAATTACAATTTAACTCAGTTTAGGCTATTTGAAATTATAATACGGTGCTTAATAAATTGGAGACTCGTCCGGGATAAATTATAATAGGTAACAATACACATAAGCTCAAGATACTATCCTAATAAAGTACTAATTCCTAAACATTCATTATTAATGAAATAAAATATTTGAATTTGGAACTTGAACAGTACCTTAAGACAATTGGGATAAACATCCAAGTCAAAGACTTCTAGTATTCAGGTATAGCCATTTCTAATGTTGAGCTACTGACCAAGAGAAAAGCAGACAAATAGCAACATCTCATATTGCAAGGCCTTTGTTTGGCTATGTAAACCGAATAACGGGATTGACTGTTACATTTATAATGCTTCCAATTAGACAATCCTTCTTATATTCAAAGACAAATTTTTAGTAAAAATACTTAATTAAAAAATCAGATTTTTTGTGTACAACAGACATGTAATGTTCGCTGAAAGCTTGTCAAATTTCGCGAAGATACACGACTGAACCAATATACAGTAGAAAGAGTTAACATGCACTCATGATAGGCATCACTGCTCATATAATATGTGCCCAAAGAAGTTGAGGCCTTCGTGAAACCTAGTTTCCATGGGTTTACCTTCGACCAGCTATCTGTAGCTGTGTGCCAGACAGTTGGAATAATAAGCATGCCATAGTCTCCGACCCAGCCTCATCTGTAGCTTACTTTCTGGTTCTCACGTAGATAGAGCCTAGTTCCGATATGAAATAATAGGTGTCAAGACTACTTGGGTCCTACACAGTTGAGGTGATTCGCGTTACGCAGTTATCTGTCATTGTCTTTTCTTAGGGACTTTCTTCCTTTTACAAACTGTGTAACAGTTATAGCATGAACTAGAAGGTTTTACTGCACGGGTGGTACTGTTATGACAGCGGAAGTCACGTGACGCTAGTAACACGTCATGATATTCTCGAAGGTTCTTGAATGCTCGAGTGTTTACTAGATGTACGGTATTCTTGTATATAAGACTGCCAAGAAGTGACGGCAACAATGGGGAATTGAATTGCAGACAGAGATAGAGATGGACAATTGAGTCAAGCGCGTGAATCGTTCGTTGTGAATTATAGCGTCTGTTTAAGTTAACTGACTGTGGGAATTAAGTGTATTGCAAAGTTGTATTGAGAAAGAATAAACTAGTTTTATTTAAGGAAGGACTTGTATTGCTGAAGTTTTTCGGAAAGAATTTCTACGTAAAATTAACAAACGAACAGAGACGTAACAAATTGATGTCAGAAATGGGATAAAAAAAGAAGAAGATGAAACGAGAAGTGGCAAATCAAACTACAGCTTAGCAGATTTGATGGCAGCAATACAAGAACAGCAAAAGAAACAAGAAAAACGAGAAAATAAACAAGAAAAGAAAGAAGAAGAGAGATTACAGCAGTTGTTGGAGGAAAAAGAAAAGAAACAAGAAGAGAGACAACAGCAGTGGCAAGAAAACCTGCAACAGTGACAGCTCGAACAGCAAAATAAACAAAAGAGATTACAACAGCTGTTGGAGGAAAAAGAAAAGAAACAAGAAGAACGAGAACATAAAAAAGAAGAGAGACTACAGCAGTGGCAACTGGAACAAGAAAGAAACAAGAAGTACAAATGGAAAACATTAGTAAATTTCAAAGCAAATTAAATACATTAAAGGATGATTTATTGTCTTTTACACGAGGAGGATACATTAACCATCGACTTAATCAGCCCCAGACAACGGGAAGCCCCTTCCAGACCCCGCAGCTAAACCCTAATGCAGACATCTTCAGCACTGTTAGAAGTCATATCCCAGATATGAATGTCAGTAATAGGAGTGATCTAGTAAAAAGGAAGACACGGGAATTCGATGGGAAGGCACCGTGGGAAGCATATAGAGCACAATCTGAGCTCCTGGCAGAGATGAATGGATGAATAGAGGAGCAGAAAGCAGTATATCTGGCAACAAGCTTGAAGGGACAACCACTGGAAATACTTGGACAGTTGTCAGCATACGACAGGAACTGGTAGTGGCTCTAGAACTCAGGTATGGAACTCAAAATCAGTCCGAAGTCTACAGGGCTAGGTTTAGGACGAGAGTCCGTGCTAAAGGGGAGAGCCTGCAAGCAAGAGCTGCCACAGGACTTGGAAAGTATGGCACACAAGGCTAACCCAACTGCACCACCCGATCTCTTCAAGTTGTTGCTGAGGGATCACTTTGTAGATGCCTTGGACAGTCCACAACTGAAAATACAAGTGAAGCAAGCACACCCCTCTACTATGCAGGATGCAATGGCCAGAGCTCTTGAATTTGAATCCTACGTTAAGTCCAGCACAGAGGTACCAAGGTTGGTACAGTCATCAGGATTCAAGGCCAGAAAAGAGCAGCTTTCAGAGAAGTTTGAGGGACTTTGCTGGCAGTGTAATAAACATGGGCACAAGAAAGCTCAATGCTGGAAACTTCAACACAGGGAAGATGTCATGGCAGGAAAAGCTGCTACCCAGAAAGGTTGTTGAAACTGTGGAGAGCAAGGACATATGAGAAGCCAGTGTAAGAAGAATATCACCAATAAGTCAGCCTCAAGGAAACCAGTAGTGGTTCGTGTTGATGGACACTTACCAACCCCAATTGTGAAAGTCCCAACAGCTAAGTGTATAATGCCAAGCACACATGGTGTCTACGTGACAGGAAAGCTAGATGGCCAAAGGTGCAATTTTGTCATAGAGTCTGCATCTCAGCATCGAGGTGTTAAATCACGA
>NW_013672912.1:0-4165 GCF_000517525.1 Limulus polyphemus | reverse complement strand
ATATATATATATATATATATAGGTGATAGAGTGAGAGCATGTTAAGTAATGTGAACTGAAAATGAAGGTTCAGTCAGAAAAGAAGAAACATGAAGTTAACTAGTGTGTAAGTGATTAGTCATAATAGATGATATTTTAAAGTGAGTTTCACAATTTAATAGAGATAAGGAGAATAATTTGTCTTGTCAAAGGGTGTTCTAAAGTAATTGAACCAGTCTGTGTGGACTTTGACGAAAAGGAGGCAATTACTTGAAGTTCAGGATATAACTGTGGTAACTTATGGGGTAGCATAAGTGAATTATACCCTGATACTATTGTGATAAGAGTAGAGAAAAGTAGTTCGTTTTGTCAATTGGATTCTAAAGTAATTGAATCAGCCTAAGTGGACTTTTGACAAGAAAAGAGAATTATTTAGAGTTTTAGATACAACTGTGATATCATATAGCATAAAGAATTTTGTACATACGTTTGAATTGTTTTGAATATATTATTTTAAAACAAGTGGATTGTGTGCTGTTCGTTTATTGTTCGAATTTTGCCAACAAGTCACAGACACCTAGTGTAAAAGAATCCCAGCCCACATATACTTGAAACTCTGACATTTGGTGAGCAGACAGGATTATACAGTGGTAAATGGTGGTAGAAGAAGACGTGAATTACAGTGGAAATAAGTAGGCCTATATATGCACAACGGTAGTAGTAGCAACAATAGTGTAGATATTACAATCAAGGTATATAACGATGTCAACAGATTATGATAAGTGGATTGAAAGAGGTGAGTGCCTTGGGTTAAAAGATAGTGATCTATGAGAGTTAGTTAAACAGCAACAAAAACTAGCCAGATAAGAGAGACTGAAAGAAGAAAAGGAGAGAAAGGAGAGACTGGAAATAGAGAGAATGAGAATACAAATTGAGAAAGTAGAAAAAGAGAGAGGAGAGAGAGACTGAAAATAGAGAGAATAACAGCACAAACTTAGATCACTAAGCTCACCCAATAGAAAGAATAAGGACCCAAGGTGCCCAAATTGGATGAACAAAAAGATGACATGGATGCTTTCCTGGAGAGATATGAAAGATTTGCACAAAGTCAGAACTGGGACAAAGGCGATTTGGCAGTCTGTCTCAGCCCACTTCTCACAGGAAAAGGCCTACAAGTATATGAAGACATGACATCAGAAGATGCCATGGACTATGACAAATTAAAAGTGGCCTTGCTGAAATGATATGAACTCACGACAGAAGGTTTTCTTTGGAAGTTCAGAGAAGTCAAACCTGACACCAGAGAAACTGTATTTCAGTTTGTGGCACGTCTATGACGATACTTTACAAGATGGACTGACATGGCCAAGTGTGACAAAAGTTTTGAAGGACTGGAAGATCGATTAGTACAAAATCAGTTCATGAGCACATGCTCAACTGACATATCACTGTTACTAAAGGAAAGAGAACAAAAAGACGTGGATGAAATGATCAAGCTGGCAGCACAGTATATGGAAGCCCATGGAGGTAGTATATCCAGTTAAAGTCGAAACCAGTGGTGGCTTACTCAGAGTAGGAATCTACCAAAGGTGATAGGAGATTAACAGACAAATGGAGAAATAACAGCAGAAATCTCAACATAGAGCAGCTGAAGCTACTTACAAAGATAGTGCTGGTAAGAAAGAAGAAAAGAATCAAGGAAACACGTCAGATTCGCCAAAAGAAGGAAGTGTCATTTCTGTGATTTATCAGTGCATGACTAATGGTCGGCTGAAGTTAGCAAATGGATCAACAGTGCCATTAGTGATTGAAGCATGTTACAGATATCGAGAGGTGCCAACTAATTACAATATGTCAGTAGGTGAAGGCTATGTTAGGGACAAGAAAGTGAAGGTTTTAGGAGACACTGGGTGCCGTAGTGAAGCAGTGAGAGGCAGTCTAGTATCTAATGATCAGATGATGGGCAGCACCCTTAGGCAAATTGTTGGAGTTTATTTAGTGGTGGATTTGCAGTGGCGAGTGGAGCACACAAGTCGCTAACTTGAGGTAATTTACAGTTAGAATAAAGAAATAGAGTCCAAGACTAACATTGAACAAATTATAACAACATTTATTAAATTTTCCATATAACATACAATATTAGTCGAAAGTTTATCAATCATTAACTTCTCATAACTGTTACTATTACTTTTAATCAGTATTAATAACTAGTACATATAGAGTACATTTCTTTAATACTAACATGAATATCCTTTGCTATTAACAACATTAATTAATCAAGAGAGATAATAATTCTATACTTAAAACAGAGCCGGGCCAGTATACATTTGGAGGTTGGAGACCTCAGATTCATAGTGGAGAATTTCAAAAGCTCACTGAAGAATTCTTGAACAAGAGCTAACTTCTCAGCAATAACTAACTAACTAACTTTACGGCTTCGGACACGAGTTTTTAACCCATATTTTCTCGACCTTCCAAACAGTATTCCTAACTACCACTAGTAGTTCTAACACTTTATTGGTTGACTTCTGCAACTTCCCTGGCTAGTCCAAAACCATAACCAAAACTCTCAAGTGATTGGTTACTGTTATGGTGAGTTAGCTGGTTGCCTGATTAGCATTTTGGTATACAAAGCTCACAATCTTACCAGGTGTTAGATTGAGAGTCAAGCGCCCTAACCACCTGGCCATGCTGGGCCACAGGCAACTGTACAGTTATCGAAGCAACAGGTTAAGAAGAGCACATGGGTATCCATCTTGAGGTGTTTCTATAAGTAATTAGTGATTGGATGATCATTTCGGCTCTTTCTGTGTTAGCGAAACGCCGACAGTTTCTTGATTGCCCAATCCCACGCATAAGGACGTCATTTGACATGCACGTTTTCGATGAGAGTTTTCAGTATGGTTGTCGGTAAGAGTAGTGTGCAACTTGTATGACAGAAAAAAATAAACGTCATAACACCAAGGAGTAACGGTGTTATGTGAACGCCATATTTGTGTGTGGTTTTAAGACTATTCATTTGAAAGCGATTACGTATTTAAAATGAGCATTGCTGCTTTACTGCAAGCTGCAGAATATATTGAAAGACGTGAACGAGGTAAGAGAGCTTTAATTTTAAAAGTATTAGTTGTGGTTTATGTATTTTCGAATGTAAATCCATTCGCCTTCTGGTGCTTGAACATGAACTGTTGAACTTGAAGTTTGAAGCTAACGTTTTCATTTTCGCTGTTCAATAGTTGTAATGATTAGGACTAATGCTGACTTAATGTTGGAAATCAGCTGATTTGGGCTTTTAATTTTTTTTTTGTAAATCATGTTTATCGTAGGGTAACAAATTTATAATGTTTGAAACCTATTTTACGTAATTAATATAGTGTGACGGAAATTATACAAGTATATATATATATATAATGTTACATTCATAACAGCGGCTGAGCATGGGTATGCCTCAACAGTAATACACCCAAATGGTCTCTGCCGTGAGGACAAAAATCAAAGAAAATTCAGGGAAACATGTGGGTTAACATCAAACTTTTTGTTATGATACTGTTCTTAATTTAGACAGTGTTAACAATTCAGGTGATTTTATGAAAATGAATGGCGTGTAGGCCCCTAGCTTCAGTAGCCAGATTACAATATACAAGAGCAATAATAATCAGTTAAGTTAGAATACATAATTTTAACTTGGAATTAGAAGTTTAATTCTAATTTTTAACTATAAAAATTAATTTCAAAATTATACAACTTAATGGATGATTGCTCTGTGGCATAACAGTTTTGCTTTCCTGGTGTTAAACAATGTAGGCACTTCCAGGTTGAGTCACAACTTAAGGTCAACTTAACTAATGTCAAAGAAACTAGAATAGTTTTAACAATATTTGTTAAACGTGTACCAGAAATTTTTTTCACGTAAAATTTATATTTATTACTAGACGAATGTTGAAATTTGAAAAAATGCATTGAGCTATGGTATTTCACTCAATGTCCATTTTTATCTAACTACAAAAAATTGAATATTTAGCCAGCAAGATACATTCTTTCTAAAAGTTTTTTAAAAACATAAACCACGTTTGCTGAGTCGATAATGTGAATAAGGTTGTCATCATAAATAAAGTAGTGCTACGTCTCTGTATGTTTGTTTGTTAATTATTCTAAGATACAAGTCCTTTCTTTATAAAACTTGTTT
>NW_013672911.1:47323-48611 GCF_000517525.1 Limulus polyphemus | reverse complement strand
TAACGATCATTACAGTGTAACTATCTTATGTATTAACGGTCATTACAGAGTAACTATCTTACGTATTAATGGTCATTACATTGTAACTATCTTATGTATTAACGGTCATTACAGAGTAACTATCTTATGTATTAACGGTCATTACAGTGTAACTGCTGTTTAACGGTTCACACAAAACAAATCATGAAATAAAACATTTACATTTGACTATAATATATTTCTCCTTTTCAGCTACATCATTTAACAAGATTATGACCTCCCCTCCTCATATTCTTGACCCCCCACCCCTTTTCCTTTCAGTGTTCTCAAGTATTGAGTTGCATAACTATACATCAGATGAAGATTGTAGATGATTTGGTTTGAATTTTGCTCAAAGCTACACGAGGGCAATCTGCACTAGCCGTCCCTGATTTAGCAGAAAAAGATGAGAGGGAAGGCAGCTAATCAACACCACCCACTGCCAACTCTTGGGCTACTCTTTTACCAAGGAACAGTGGGATTGACCACCACATTATAATGCCCCCACGGCTGAAAGTGTGAGCATGTTTGGTGAGACAGGGGACTCCTCACAGTTATTTCAAAACGATATCTTTCCAATATGTACGGCAACACACACACACACACACACACAAATTCAGTTCTGTTTTATACTTAACAACTTTTGGCTAATTAAAGATAGCTTTGATATACGGAAACATCTGTTAGCTGAGTTCTTGCACAGATCTTAAAATATAATGTTCATAAATGGAAACATCGGCTCATGTAGATACGTAGATCTTGAAAGTCGAGTTGTTCAAAACTTGAAAATAGCGTTGGTAACTGGACCAATTGTTGGTTGAGATGTTGCAACAGAAATATCTGCTGAAGCTTTTCGCCAGACACTAATCACGGAAGAACCGTCTGGAAAATGATCTATAGGAAAAAGCACAGCTTATAAAATGAGTCAGATCAAAGTTACCAAACCTGCTGTTTACTTACACTATGTAGACGACACATTTACCATATTTAAAACTGGGCAGGAATGTGGTTGTTTCTTACAAGACGTCAACTCGTTGCACTCGGCTCTCCAATTTACTATCGAAAAGGAACAACATAACTCTTTACCATTCCTAGACATTTTAGTTAAAAAAGATGACTTTCGTCTTCTCACTGATATATATACAGAAAACCTACCTTTACAGGACAATACAACATGATGGGATTCTTTCAGTCACAAAATAAGCCTCATTACTACTTTAGTCCGTCGGGCTCTAGTTATCTGTTCAAAATCTAAACTAGATTTCGAATT
>NW_013672911.1:44402-46725 GCF_000517525.1 Limulus polyphemus | reverse complement strand
ACTCGGCTAACAGATGTTTCCGTATATCAAAGCTATCTTCAAGTTTTGTACAACAAAAAAAACCTTTTCAAGCTAATTAAAAAATAATCTTTGTTCTTCACACACTAAGCATCATATCCCTTAACTTAAACTGTATGAAAAATAATAATCTCAACCCTCCATTCATTAAAGCTTTAACTTTTGGAAGATGCATCTCCTAACAATGGAATATAATTACTCAGGAAATCTGAAAGAAATGGTGTCCATTATCATCAAAGAAACAAGAATATAACTAAGTTAAATATTCTACACATATGTGTGCACTAACAAAAAAAAGACAAATAACAGAATTATATATAAATAATTAAAATGTTTTACTTCTACCAAATACTTTCTGAAACATTAGATAAAAAACAATTCTTAGTATCATTGGTTTGCTTATCACTGGATTGATAAAAATCAATGTTCTTGTAAGTAATTTTTAAGGCCACTTTTCCACAAAAAAAAAGCAATTTTAAATAATCGAAGTATACAAGAAAACTTGCATGAGAAAAAACCAAAAGTTACATTTTTATTTTCAAGTTCAAGGAACTTTTTAATGAATACAGATATTCATCTTCATTAGTTTCTTTGATTTTAATGTAAAGCTTGACAATGGACAATACATGCTCTGCCCATGACAGGAAAAGCCAGGCCTCGAATTTCTGCGCTAAATTCCATAAACTTACCAACGACACACTGAGAAGGGGGGGGGGGGACTTTCATCATTACCAGGTATGTTTTTAGAAACTCGTTGAAATGGTCGATAAGTTTATAATTACTATTATGGGTTGTTTATCTTACTTTTGACACGAGGAAAGTTTGTGGTAATTTATATCTTTACGAAGACATGAACAAGAACAAATATTTATTCACCGTAAAACAAATGGCGAGAATGAAACAAAATAACGTCTACTGAAACTTAAATGAGTGCTGCTTTCGTAACTGTTTCATGATACTGTTATTACTTTTAGTACAAAAATTAAACAATCTTATTATTATCAGGTACTGAAATACAACACAAAATAAAACAATCAATAGGCTTAAAACTTCTGTTTACAATCCACTGCTGACATCTGACACTAACATCAAATTTTGTGCACTCATTACGAGTCTACGGATCTTTAAAAAAACCTACTTTCAAAAAAACCCATATTTTTGTCATAGATCAATTTTTATTTTTAAGTTCATGTTTAGATGTAGACGAGGAATCTGGATAAAACCACCAAGAGAACAAATGTCAATAAGAGAAGAAACTGTTAGAAGGATCGATTACAAGTACGTTTGTACCGTCCGTCTACTCTAATTCATTACTAGTGATCAAAGTTAAAGCAACAATAAGCGTGGGAAGATCTAAGTGTTCTAAAACAGTGACGTTAACTTTCAATAATGACGTACATCATAGCTGTGATTTTTGTCAAAGTCCGACGTCACATATCCCGATACGAAGTTGTTTTCAAAGTTCTACATTTTTTTTCATAGAGCGTGAGTACACCAGAGCACAAATATGAAATCTAATTAATAAATTATTTTTATATTTTCATCTTTAAGAGAGATACAGATCAAGTATTAAAGTGCAGAGATCACTGGAAAATAGAGGAGAGAAAATTCAGAAAGTTATTCAGGTGAGAAAACGTTCATCGATAAGAGCTTTCCTCACAACATTTCGTCTTCCACTGTTGCGTCTCACATAGATGATGACCTGATAGATGGAAACAAAGAAAAGTTTAAATATCTACATACATAACGATAGACTGAAATATCTACATACATAACGATAGACTGAAATATCTACATACATAACGATACTGTAGTGTTGAAATATCTACATACATAACGACAGACTGAAATATCTACATACATAACGACAGACTGAAATATCTACATACATAACGATACTGTAGTGTTGAAATATCTACATACATAACGACAGACTTAAATATCTACATACATAACGACAGACTGAAATATCTACATACATAACGACAGACTTAAATATCTACATACATAACGACAGACTGAAATATCTACATACATAACGACAGACTGAAATATCTACATACATAACGATAGACTGAAATATCTACATACATAACGATACTGTAGTGTTGAAATATCTACATACATAACGATAGACTTAAATATCTACATACATAACGACAGACTGAAATATCTACATACATAACGATAGACTGTAGTGTTGAAATATCTACATACATAACGATACTGTAGTGTTGAAATATCTACATACATAACGATACTGTAGTGTTGAAATATCTACATACATAACGATAGACTGTAGTGT
>NW_013672911.1:40715-43676 GCF_000517525.1 Limulus polyphemus | reverse complement strand
AAAAGTGTCTGCCGTTATACAGGTAATATGTGTTATAATGATATACTGTAAAGAGTGTAGAAGAAAGACAGGTTCCTAATTAAAAGTGTCTGCCGTTATACAGGTAATATGTGTTATAATGATATACTGTAAAGTGTAGAAGAAAGACAGGTCCCTAATTAAAAGTGTCTGCCGTTATACAGGTAATATGTGTTATAATGATAGACTGTAAAGTGTAGAAGAAAGACAGGTCCCTAATTAAAAGTGTCTGCCGTTATACAGGTAATATGTGTTTATAATGATAAACTGTAAAGAGTGTAGAAGAAAGACAGGTTCCTAATTAAAAGTGTCTGCTGTTATACAGGTAATATGTGTTATAATGATAAACTGTAAAGAGTGTAGAAGAAAGACAGGTTCCTAATTAAAAGTGTCTGCTGTTATACAGGTAATATGTGTTATAATGATGGACTGTAAAGTGTAGAAGATAGACAGGTTCCTAATTAAAAGTGGCTGCTGTTATACAGGTAATATGTGTTATACTGATGGACTGTAAAGAGTGTAGAAGAAAGACAGGTTCCTAATTAAAAGTGTCTGCTGTTATACAGGTAATATGTGTTATAATGATAGACTGTAAAGTGTAGAAGAAAGACAGGTTCCTAATTAAAAGTGTCTGCTGTTATACAGGTAATTTGTAATGACAGACTGTAAAGAGTGTAGAAGAAAGACAGGTTCCTAATTAAAAGTGTCTGCCGTGATACGGGTGATATGTGCCATTTCACCATAGTAAGATTGATGGTGATTTTTCATGAAGTCATTCTTTATAGGCCCAATTAGGGTCTTCATAAACATTTTAGTTGCTGTGGCAGGTTACAACACAATACCTTAACTACGCTGGTAACTACAACACCCTAAAGTATAGCATAATCTGGTTATCCCGATAACGAATGTTTTGCCTGCTTCAATCATAACAAACCTGGCTAAGTCTTAGAGTAAAAAGGATTTAAAAGACAGTGTTAGGCTTACCTTGTTAATAAAAAACGTTACAATGGCAGAAAGAATAAAGTCTTGAGTGGCGTTGTCAATCAAACAAAATAACAACACGTCAAACATCAGAATAGTTCCTTCATTCCCAATAAACAAAGTAGCATCAAAAGAATGTCCATTATCTGAAACAAAAAAACAAGATAATTAAAAATGGTGATTAGGATCAAGTACAGAAACGAGTTGAATCAAAATGCAAAAACTATATTTTCAAGCCTACAACTCTAAAAAAAACTGGAAATAGTGTATACATTATTTCTTTTTCTGTAGGCTTGTGAAACAAGAATAATACGAAGAAGAAGAAACGGCTGAATTTTGTCTAACAATCGGAAAATCAACTTTTTTTTTGTTATTATCAATATTTTAGTAGGCTTAGCCATTGAGATAGAAGGTCTTGAGTGTTGTTTCAAGGACAGGTCTGCTTTTTAAGATGGTTTTTACTCGTATGGTCAATTAGAACTTTTATGAAAGTTCTGGGCGATCCCCATCATTCTCAGGTTCATCTCCAGTAACTTATACAAACACATATTATCAGGTTTCATCTCCAGTATCCAACACGATAAGAAAAACAAGAAAACAGATACATTAATAAAATACAAACTAAATGACTCACCATTATAAAAATACCCTCTTTCAGTAGGTTCATAAAACTCTATGTCAAACAAGTTTTCTAAAAACATCCGATCCTTCACAACATAGTCAAGGTCTTTGTAAGACTAGAAAAAACAAAAACTTTATTAAATTGGTAGCAAACAAGAAAACTATTAAGTATTATAGCAAGTTACGTATTTAGAGAAGCGGCGACAAACGCAGAGAATCCAATACTTTATCGGTAACAAGCTATCATACATTTCTGAAATTCCAAACGTCTGTACATTTATTAAATGTAATTTTTGTATACCGTGTAGAACTTTATATTTCTGTCGTTGTTCGAACATTACAAACACCTCTAGAGAACCACATTTCTTATAGTTCTTCCAATTTTCAGTTAATTTGGACACTTACGTTTTTGTCAAATGTTTACGATATAAATTTATGTTGAAAGATGTTTTCTATGAAAAGTAGTTTTTTTTCCTAATAAAGAGTATCGTATAACAGTGAATTATGATATCATAAATAACAAAATAACATACTATGCAAGATATAAATCCACTTAATCATAACCATAACCAGGATTTTGTTTCAAGGGGAGGTGTACATTTGCCATGACCCGACTACCACCCCAAAAAAAGGGCACTTCTTTTCGTTTATGTCTAACATTTTGGGTATTTTCCTCTATCAATTAAAAAATAATCTCTGGCTTTTTAACAATTTTTATGGAGAAGTCCTATGAGATAGAAATACAATATAGTAATACAGTAAAATACACTTTTAACACAAGTATGTGTAATATATAATAATTATAAATACAGCATGCTTTAAAAGAAAATCTGTCTTTGCTTTCCCTCCCTCCCTCTCTTTCTCCTCCTTTTTTGTTTGAATGAAAGAAACTTTTTTTTTGGGGGGGGGGGAATCACTAAATCTCTCCTGTCTATAGCTGTGCAGCTAATAACTAGTGAAGCTACATAATGCATACATTATAAAGAAACTCTACCAATGAGTTTTGAAACTAGAAATAATCTAGACAATACTTACATGGTCAATAAAACCAGCAAGAAACTTGTTTGTATTTTGGTATATCCCCGAAACTTTATCGACATCCACCTTTGATAAACGACCTCCTACTAAAAACATACACAGTTAATTTTAAATAACACCAATTACAGGTTCACCTGGTCTGATCGTTTGGACGTTTTAAATTAACATTTCACTAGAAAAATTAATGCACTAATTTAAATTAAAGTCTGACTACGTACATTAATAAACACTTTAAGAAACATATGAAAAACCTTGACCACTAAACCTGACTACGTACATTAATAAACACTTTAAGAAACATAT
>NW_013672911.1:38803-39793 GCF_000517525.1 Limulus polyphemus | reverse complement strand
AGACCAAACAAACTTCTTAGTAAACAACTTGATCTGTTTAATATTATAGACCAAACAAACTTCTTAGTAAACAACTTGATCTGTTTAATATTATAGACCAAACAAACTTCTTAGTAAACAACTTGATCTGTTTAATATTATAGACCAAACAAACTTCTTAGTAAACAACTTGATCTGTTTAATATTATAGACCAAACAAACTTCTTAGTAAACAACTTGATCTGTTTAATATTATAGACCAAACAAACTTCTTAGTAAACAACTTGATCTGTTTAATATTATAGACCAAACAAACTTAGTAAACAACTTGATCTGTTTAATATTATAGACCAAACAAACTTCTTAGTAAACAACTTGATCTGTTTAATATTATAGACCAAACAAACTTCTTAGTAAACAACTTGATCTGTTTAATATTATAGACCAAACAAACTTCTTCTCTCTTAAGAATGTCATGCATCTCTTTCATGTTGACGTCGGCTCGACCTTGAGCGGCTCGACCGTGGATGTAGTACCCAAATTTTGGTCCGGTAAACAGGCATACACTTACCTGTAATGTACCACACATTACACAAAATAAAAATTAAAGATATTTTAAGAAAATATGTAATACAAAGCATCATGTTTACAGAAACATAAACAGTAAAAAATCAAACAGGAGAAAATTGTGATTTTTGTTTTTAACTACCTTCACTTTTGTATTGTTTACATAACCTATGAAATATTTTAATTTGACAGAATCAAAACTTCACTTTTGTATTGTTTACATAACCTTTGAAATATTTTAATTTTACAGAATCAAAACTTCACTTTTGTATTGTTTACATAACCTATGAAATATTTTAATTTTACAAAATCATAACTTCAATTTTGTGGAAATAATTGACAAAATTACAAGAAGAAACATATTATGTGGGATAGATAATAAATATCAACAGCTGTAATGGTAGTATTACAACCCTGAAACTAACAACTAAAACAGAAAGGCTA
>NW_013672911.1:36461-37803 GCF_000517525.1 Limulus polyphemus | reverse complement strand
CATATTATGTGGGATAGATAATAAATATCAACAGCTGTAATGGTAGTATTACAACCCTGAAACTAACAACTAAAACTAAGAGAACATAAACTCACATTGCTAACTGAACAAAGATCCACAAAATGATGTAGTTTATCTGATACAAATCTTTCATACAAAATCTTGTTGCAGAGCACCTGGAAAAAACACAAGAGAGTATAATATAACGAGGTGAGAAATACAACCCACTTGACCGAAAATAAACTGCAACTGGTTTCTTAAAAATAAAATGCACTAACAAGTATTGTTTTCTTTTAATAGGCCCTTCACAAAAAAAACCCAATATGGTTTTTCTTAATTTAAATTTTTGGGACATTTTTATTGGCTAAAAAGAAGGCATTCCCCGTACTCTTTTAGCGTCGGGGCTGCGAAAAGTGATTTGAAGTGGTAATGCGACGGAAGTAATGAGCTAGACAGCCAAGAACAAGAAACATGGAAGTCTCCGACTGACACGCAAAGGTATTCAATAACTGTTAAGAACCACCTTGTTAGATATTTTGCAGCAACCCGAGTACAATACTTTGCCTGTAGCTACTTTCAAAGTGTTCCTCTCTGCTCATCCTACTGTTGACTACTGTGATGCTTCGACCTTCCCTACCGAATCGCAGGCAAAGTCATTCGTATCTCAATTGATAGCAGAAGCATAAAAGGTTGGCAATTGCTTAATGATGCCGAGAATGTGGCTTTATTTATACATACAGAACTTACATCCAGCGTGTAGACCTTAGTAGTTAGTAGGGAGATTTGAAGATGCTGTATTTCACTTAAAAATTTAGCAATTAACAAACAAAAACTCGTCTCAAAAAGATACGTCCAAAACCACCCTCTTGGGAGTTTCCGAATTGAACTTACTTTTAATATTCAACAAATTGTAATGTAAAGACACCCCTGAGGAACGTGTTAAAATAAAATGCACCAAAAACAAAACCTTATCTAAAATATATTATAAAACTGTACCTACTAATAAAATACTCCCTTTACTTATCACTTCATCTACTTATTATATAATCACGTAGAAATTTTGGGCTTTTTTCCCAAAGCTGAAATTACATATTACATTACAAAGTCATTCAAAACTGTAGTAACCAAATGTTGCGTCATCGAGGTCACGTGACTGGTGTGGCACCCTCTATTTTCTAGAACTATCTTGTTTTTTCATGAATGTTCTAGTTCTTACTAGATATAGGGTAGGCGGGTATATATAAGACGTGACGCGGGATTGTAATGTGTGTATAGATAGTGAGTAATTGATCTGCAGTAAGAAGTATTATTGAGCACGTTCGTTGTTATAGCGTTTGTTTAG
>NW_013672911.1:31475-35661 GCF_000517525.1 Limulus polyphemus | reverse complement strand
AGTTTTATTAAGTAAAGAACTTGTGTCGCTAAAATTTTTTCGGAACGAAGTTACGGAAAGTTAATTAACAAACAGAGACGTAACACAAAGTATACGGTCATCATTAGAGCTACATAATCATAATAAACATTTATCCTAGATTCAAACATTTCTTTGTATGTTCAGTACATGAAGATTAGCAACAACAAGGCAATGACTAACTTTGTTTTCTGTTACGAGTGAAAGCTAATCTTGAAAATCATCATGCAACTAGGATTCACCCCAGTAACTTTGTTGTTTATAATGGACTTTTAAGACCATTTGACCCTGTAAATATAGCTCAAATTTTACCACATAATATATATACAAGATTAATTCCATCTCTACATACCACAGAACACTGATTTATTCAATGTTTTACACCTTAATTTATAAACACAATCTGTTCTTCCCTACCTTGTCTTAGCTTATACAATTCTTTTAACAGTAAAAAACAATAAACAAGGCCTAAATTCTTACGTATTAAAAACGCCAAGCAGAATTAGCTGAGGTATCATTGTTAATGATTCATATTTATACACAATGTGGTATAACTACTGCTTAACACTGAACTATATCAGTGTTGTGAATAAATAAATAAATACCTGTATTATAGCAACTCCAAGATAGATGGCGCCACCTATAGCAAGTCGACAGGTTGCATTGAAAGGAGTATTTTTTCGATCTTCTGTTACTAATAACGATTTTTGAGTGTCTGCCAAAGCTAGATTTTCCAATCCTAAAGTCTTTTAAGAAACAATTTCATTTAATGTTATTACGTTTTTGCACAGATCTTCGTTTTTTTTTGCAAAACAAAAAAATAAATAAAAACTAAAATTGATTCTTAAATGGATCGGTGATTTACATTCAATTAAAAAAAAATATTTTAATGAAATTTCATTTGCAGACAAAATGGAAACAAATCTAGAATACAGCTATATTAATTATACTCTTTACAATAAACTATGAATTAGAAAAAAATAATTTTTAAAACTGGTGAATTTTTGCACAAGACATATCTAATTTTGAAGTGACAGACCAGGAGGAAGGTGACTTTTCAATGCCACCCACTGTCAACTCTTGGGCTACTCTCCTCTGATCAAACAGTGAGATTTGACCAACATTTTTATAAATGCACCCATGAACTGTGGAACCTCAGCTCCACAGTCCAGAAAACTAATCAGTAGGGATATACTTATGAACCTTGGAACCTCAGCTCCACAGTCCAGAAAACTAATCAGTAGGGATGCACCCAGAACCTTGGAACCTCAGCTCCACAGTCCAGAAAACTACTCAGTAAGGATGCACCCATGAACCATGGAACCTCAGCTCCACAGTCCAGAAAACTACTCAGTAGGGATGCACCCAAGAACCATGGAACCTCAGCTCCACAGTCCAGAAAACTACTCAGTAGGGATGCACCCATGAACTGTGGAACCTCAGCTCCACAGTCCAGAAAACTAATCAGTAGGGATGCATCCATGAACCTTGGAACCTCAGCTCCACAGTCCAGAAAACTACTCAGTAAGGATGCACCCATGAACCATGGAACCTCAGCTCCACAGTCCTGAAAACTAATCAGTAGGGATGCACCCATGAACCTCAGCTCCACAGTCCAGAAAACTAATCAGTAGGGATGCATCCATGAACTGTGGCTCCACAGTCCTGAAAACTAATCAGTAGGGATGCATCCATGAACTGTGGCTCCACAGTCCAGAAAACTACTCAGTAAGGATGCACCCATGAACTGTGGAACCTCAGCTCCACAGTCCAGAAAACTAATCAGTAGGGAATGATTGGCTCAAGTTAAAGAAAATATTTTGATTTTGAAAGAACACAATGAAACATTCATGGGAAATTACATTCAATAAATCTGATAACTTACTAAAAGAATCTGTGATAAGTCAACACCAATTCTTTGTTCTTATACAACTACTAAAGCAAATTCTTCACTATTCAAGTAAACAACGAATTTTGATTACTGGCAAGTTTAAAATATTCTTGACTTCCTTCAAATCAACGTCTAAGTCATCTATTAAGCTACACGACGATAACAGTTAAACACTGGCGAGTTTTTGTGTTTATATATTTTTCCTTACAGATATTGTTTATGTAATTGTACATATTCATGTATATTTTATAGACAAGCACGTTTGTGAGCTACCTTTAATAGGATAAGAACAGCACATAGTTGGAAACCCATGTGGATTCGTCGAATAGTCTGTAGATCAATCCACTGACTAGCCAAGTAGTAAGTTCGCCAAATACTAACAGATCCATCAGCTTGTTTTTCTCCAATTAAACGGGAACCTGATACTGTTTTACTGGATTTGGTTCCATCTTCTCTTTGTTCAGAAATTGAAGGGTCTCCTTCCTTGACTCGGGAGGACTGAGTGTGACCAGCTGCGTTTGTTTGTTGTCCTTGTTTAGGATTCAAACGATAGCGTGGACGTTCTCGATCAACAAAGAAAATGTCAACAGAGCACTGAGTAGCAAGAAGGTGTAAAATTTGAAGTGTCTGAAAATCCAAAATTATTATCAGATGAATCTATCATGTAGTTCTTCATATCTAGAGGGAAAATTAATGAATATTACAGCTCACTATAGCATTCTATTAGTACAGATTACCTGTAGTACTGACCCATTTACTTCTCCCTAAAACAGGATTAAGACAAAGGCTCCATAAATTTAGGTTTAGCCTAGACTTACTCCTATAAACACACAGCCTACATGAACTTTGATTTAACGTTACCAGGACACGGTATTCATCAGCCTGACTTACTTCTATAAACACACAGCCTACATGAACTTTGATTTAACGTTACCAGGACACGGTATCTATCAGCCTGACTTACTCCTATAAACACACGACCTACATGAACTTTGATTTAACGTTACCAGGACACAGTATCTATCAGCCTGACTTACTCCTATGAACACACAGCCTTCATGAACTTTGATTTAACGTTACCAGGACACGGTATTCATCAGCCTGACTTACTCCTATAAACACACAGCTTACATGAACTTTGATTTAACGTTACCAGGACACGGTATCCATCAGCCTGACTTACTCCTATAAACACACAGCTTACATGAACTTTGATTTAACGTTACCAGGACACGGTATCCATCAGCCTGGGTGTGTTTATAGGAGTAAGTACGGCTTACATGAACTTTGATTTAACGTTACCAGGACACGGTATCGCAAGTCCTTATCAGTTTAAGTTTTTAATTTTATCTCAGTAGTCTTCACAAATTAGGATCTCATTACGTCCACAGTGAACATCATCATGGTCACAGCGAACATCATCATGGTTACAGTGAACATTCTAAAATAACCTGAATAATAACAATTAATACAATAATAAAGTAAAAACATTTTCAAGCAAAGTTTGAGCATCCACCGTTTATAACAACGGGCCTTTTAACCATTATGCCAACAGGCCCGTTACTTGCTATATTGACAGGCTTGATAAAATTTTGTTGCCTGAAATATCAGCCAATAAGTATTTACCCTGGTCATATTATTCTACCAATTTTTTCTTGAACTTTCAATTTGTTTTTTTTCCCCTCAAATCTTGTCAGGTTTAGAAGTAAAGTAAAGAAGTGGGTCTAACATTTCAATAATTAAAATCTCTGATGTTTAGATAATTACAGTTTATAAACTATTGAAATTTTGCTTTTTAAATGAAACTTTAAAGCCGTTTCTCCTAATAGTGCGCTACGGTGAACATCAAGTCATCTTAATAATTTTTTTTTGTATTTAAAGAAACTGGACTTTAATACAATTCATTTAATATTATTACAGAAAGGTACGTAGGAAAATAACCGTTACCTTCAGAACAAAAGCTACACCCAAGTAAACAGAAATAATTCTTTCTTCTTCCTCAGACGGCAGCATTAAATGTACCACATCTTGATTCTACGTAAATAAGCAACAATCGAATGGAGGTGTTAAACAACGTTAGTTTCACATAAAACCATGAAAAATTTATCTCTCTGTAATGCTAGCTTTAAGGATTAGACTTTAAAAAATCTTTTTTGTTATAGTAAGAACCTCAAGACATTTTTTTTTTTATCTACTATAATGTATCATACAAATATAGAAATTTTACTGAGTCAGTAAATGAAAATCTTCATTAAATGGCAGGTTTAACTGAAATAA
>NW_013672911.1:29158-30785 GCF_000517525.1 Limulus polyphemus | reverse complement strand
AGAAAAATATCAATTTTTTTTTTTTTTACACCCGATAAAATGAACTATAGTTTTTAAATCATAATAAGAAAGAGTTAAAATGTAGAAGAAACTAACAAAGCGACTACCCAACTCAGGTCTTACACCATTAATAGATACAATACACCGAACACTAAAATCTAAGTGTCCATGGGCACAAACCGTTATTGGATTTTGTGTTTTAATTTGACTATGACGTGGGAGACAAAGCCTCACCTTACTACGGTATTTATAATAGTTCAAGGTTGTGGCTAGTTGGGCCGTGTGGGTTTAAGGTTAAATGTGTCTGGTTGGGCTGTATGGCTTATGTAAATAATGTTAGAATATTAAACAAATTTCTACACATAATCTTTAATCATATCAGAAGAAGGAAGACTGTTTTGTTAAAACCCAGGAGTAAATAATACAATCCCATGATGCTCCAAAGTAACAATCGTGGAACAATTTTAGATTATCTAATCCATTGTCTGGACAAGAAAAAATAGATATGTTATAACGTAGAACAACTTAAAAAAAAAATAATTATGTTATAACGTAGAACAACTTAAAAATAAAAAATAATTATGTTATAATGTAGAACAACTTAAAAATAAAAAATAATTATGTTATAACATAGAACAATTTAAAAATAAAAAATAATTATGTTATAACGTAGAACAATTTAAAAATAAAAAATAATTGTTATAACGTAGAACAACTTAAAAATAAAAAATAATTATGTTATAACATAGAACAATTTAAAAATAAAAAATAATTGTTATAACGTAGAACAACTTAAAAATAAAAATAATTATGTTATAACATAGAACAATTTAAAAATAAATAAGCTATAACGTAGAACAACTTAAAAATAAATATGTTATAACGTAGAACAATTTAAAAATAAAAAATAAATATGTTATAACATAGAACAATTTAAAAATAAAAAATAAATACGTTATAACGTAGAACAACTTAAAAAAAATAAAATAAATATGTTATAACGTAGAACAACTTAAAAATTAAAAATAAATGTTATAACATAGAACAACTTAAAAATAAAATAAATACGTTATAACGTAGAACAATTTAAAAATAAAAATAATTATGTTATAACGTAGAACAACTTAAAAATAAAAAATAATTATGTTATAACGTAGAACAACTTCAAAATTGAAATTTCCCACCAATCATTATGTTATATATTTAACTACATCTCACACATAACTTGTATGTTGTTTATCTGTGAATCAAAATACGATAAACTACAGCATTATTTTAAGTCAAAGTCGAGATATTATTGTACTTGGAAGTGAAATGATACTTTAAAGATACGAACTGAGTTTAATTGGTATTATTTCTTCCACTAGATGTTACATCATTATTCTATGTTATTATTCCTAATTCTTACCTTCATTATTTGAAGTTATTTACTAGTTACATCATTATTCTAAGTTATTATTCCTAATTCTTACCTTCATTATTTGAAGTTATTTACTAGTTACATCATCATTCTATGTTATTATTCCTAATTCTTACCTTTCTTAATACATTACTTGAAGTTATTTACTAGTTACATCATTATTCTAAGTTATTATTCCTAAGTCTTACCTTAATAATACAATGTTTG
>NW_013672911.1:25998-29092 GCF_000517525.1 Limulus polyphemus | reverse complement strand
TTTACTAGTTACATCATCATTCTATGTTATTATTCCTAATTCTTACCTTTCTTAATACATTGTTTGAAGTTATTTACTAGTTACATCATCATTCTATGTTATTATTCCTAATTCTTACCTTTCTTAATACATTATTTGAAGTTATTTACTAGTTACATCATTATTCTAAGTTATTATTCCTAAGTCTTACCTTAATAATACATTGTTTGAAGTTATTTACTAGTTACATCATCATTCTAAGTTATTATTCCTAATTCTTATCTTTCTTAATACATTGTTTGAAGTTATTTACTAGTTACATCATTATTCTATGTTATTATTCCTAATTCTTACCTTTCTTAATACATTGTTTGAAGTTATTTACTAGTTACATCATTATTCTAAGTTGTTATTCCTAATTCTTACCTTTCTTAATACATTGTTTGAAGTTATTTACTAGTTACATCATTATTCTAAGTTGTTATTCCTAATTCTTACCTTTCTTAATACATTGTTTGAAGTTATTTACTAGTTACATCATTATTCTAAGTTATTATTCCTAATTCTTACCTTTCTTAACATATTGTTTAGAGTTATTTACTAGTTACATCATTATTCTAAGTTGTTATTCCTAAGTTATTGTACTCACTTAACCTAAATAATTTTACATTTTGTAATAAAAATATTCTTGTAGCTTAACAAAAACACAATGTAACATCAAATATTAACACAAATGAAAAGAACACTAGAAACCATAAAAAAAAAATCTGGCTTCTAAATGTTAAGGACATATTTCAAAAAAAGTTGTCTTTGAGTTGCTTTCTTACCACTGAGTAAACTAGTTTCACATTTTTCAAACATATTTTAGCGTCAATGACAGATCATTAAAGATGAGAAACATATTTTTGTACGGTCAAAGCGATAGTCCTTTTTATGTGTTCACTACCACTCAAAGTTCTCAAGAACTCGATAAACAGAACAGTAGAATTTACTTCAACAAATAAATTTACACTTGAACAAACAAACTGAAGATAATGAAATACATACCAAAGTAAGAAATACATTGAAATTTGATTGCAAGAAATAAATTCCAGAAGTACAAAGTTTACAGTTCACAGAGAAATGAAAGTCTGAACATGTTTGGAATTTTTTATTCAAACTAAACAATAAATTAAATACTGCTAGAATATCAAATGTAGAAAAGTTTTGAGTGAAACAACTGTTGAAATGGAGTGAATAACATTCTTGTTAATCTAATTTCATTCACACGACTTCATATTTTGTACTCGTTCTATCAGAATTTGCTAACTAGCAACAAATTACTTACCGATATGCTTTTCCATCTACCTTCTTGATCCAAATGATACGACACAGAGAAAGTGATCTGAAAAACAAACATCATGTAAATCCATACATGCTAAAATGGTTTGTTAATATTCAAATCATTTAGTTCTTTTTACTCCTGCCAGAGCTGAATAAATATATACGCAAGATGAGTTTCATAAATACTCAGTGTTTCATAAACTAACAATTTTCAAAACAACCTTCAAAGTAACAAGCTACTGACAAGAATAAAATGTCAACATATGACAAAAGAAGCAGCATAAATTCATATAGAGAAATGTTTAAAACTGAAAACCAAGTAAGAAATTGCAGACAAATGTTTACCATCAGCCACTTCATAAAATAAAATACCCTTCAGATGATTTAAATCTCTACAGTTTTCCCATAAAAAAAAGAGTCTTTGCTACTTATGCTTTACTATCTACAGCAATTTACAGACTGACTTTAAATAAACCAAACTGACATTCTATGGGTTTCAGATTCAAACCAAGAAGGTCTTAATTTTTTTTTTTAAATGTCATCAATAACAAAAACACAACAGCAGCAAAGACGAGAGGAAACTGTCTGTACCACTACCTACCGTAATCTCGGTATCCCTCATGTAGTCATCGTACGAAGACTCTCCATACTCGACAGACAACAGAGGGGGGTAGACCGTTCCTGTTTTGTCGTCGTTTTTTAAAGTTATACTGAAATAAAGTGGTTCCAAATTTGCTTTTTTGTTAGCAGATTTAACAGTACAATTGATTTAGGCACATAAGTGAATTTTTCCTTTGTCTGAATGCTTAAATGACGTTTGAATGGGATATTTCTTTAGTTTACATTACGGTTATCTGATTCAGATGTTGGAGTTTCAATATGCATCTCTCTCTCTCTCTCTCACTATTCTTTTTTTTTTATGATGCAACAAATCCCAGAATATAACTTGATCTAAAATATATACCTCAAAAACATTTGTTTTTTAATATTGTAAGTTCTCAAATAAATGAAACGAAGAGTTTTGGATTCTACATAAAGATATCCTTTCCAAGTTATTGTTAAAATTTGTCAAAAAAATCACACAACTTTCAATGCTTTGTTCACAATACTAACAATAATCTCATAAGAACATTTCAGTTAACCAGTATTAAAATTTCTTATTTTAAAAAAATTCTTTAGAAAAATTAATCATGACAAAACACCTACATTTACCCAGATAAATGTATTTTCTTTTCCACTGTAAAATCAATAAGAATAACAATTACACTAACAAGAATCAATAAAATATCTTCAATAACACTGAAATGTAAATACAATTTTTATGTTACATACTTTACAAGAACAAAAAGAATCTTTTTCAGGTTAAATATTTAAAGTCAATATTACATAAAACAGTTTCTTTTGACACCATCACTCGGAAAAGTACATCAAACTATAAATCTGGTACAGATACCACTATTTTACTACAGAAATGTTACATTCTCTCTTTATTAGATTTACAAGCTAAGGACATGTTGTGTTCTCTCTTTATTAGACTTACAAGCTAAGGACATGTTACGTTCTCTCTTTATTAGACTTACAAGCTAAGGACATGTTACATTCTCTGTATTAGATTTACAAGCTAAGAACATGTTACATTCTCTGTATTAGATTTACAAGCTAAGAACATGTTACATTCTCTGTATTAGATTTACAAGCTAAGGACATGTTGTGTTCTCTCTTTATTAGACTTACAAGCTAAGGACATGTTGTGTTCTCTCTTTATTAGACTTACAAGCTAAGGACATGTTGT
>NW_013672911.1:23436-25033 GCF_000517525.1 Limulus polyphemus | reverse complement strand
CTCTTTATTAGATTTACAAGCTAATGACATGTTGTGTTCTCTCTATTAAACTTACAAGCTAAGGACATGTTACAGAGAGAACATTAGACTTACAAGCTAAGAACATGTTACGTTCTCTCTTTATTAGACTTACAAGCTAAGGACATGTTACGTTCTCTCTATTAGATTTACAAGCTAAGAACATGTTACGTTCTCTGTATTAGATTTACAAGCTAAGGACATGTTACGTTCTCTCTTTATTAGGTTTACAAGCTAAGGACATGTTGTGTTCTCTCTTTATTAGATTTACAAGCTAAGAACATGTTACGTTCTCTCTATTAGACTTACAAGCTAAGGACATGTTGTGTTCTCTCTTTATTAGATTTACAAGCTAAGAACATGTTACGTTCTCTCTATTAGATTTACAAGCTAAGGACATGTTGTGTTCTCTCTATTAGACTTACAAGCTAAGGACATGTTACGTTCTCTCTCTATTAGATTTACAAGCTAAGGACATGTTACCTTCTCTCTTTATTAGATTTACAAGCTAAGGACATGTTGTGTTCTCTCTATTAAACTTACAAGCTAAGGACATGTTACGTTCTCTCTATTAAACTTACAAGCTAAGGACATGTTACGTTCTCTCTATTAGATTTACAAGCTCAGGACATGTTACGTTCTCTATTAGACTTACAAACTAAGGACATGTTGTGTTCTCTCTTTATTAGATTTACAAGCTAAGGACATGTTACGTTCTCTCTTTATTAGATTTACAAGCTTAGGACATGTTACGTTCTCTCTTTATTAGATTTATAAGCCAAGGACCGATGTAAGTTTTCAGAAGAAACTAATGGTGCTTCCTTTTAAAGAATATTGATTTCTTGGGTAAAATCTTGGTTCCTTCATAATTATAACAAACTTTGCTATCAAACAAGCACTTGATATTCAGAAAACATTATCCTCATATTCAAACTTCTTGAAGAATCAGTTCACTTTGTGATTTGTTTTTATATAAAGTACATATCTTATCGATTAATTATTCAGAACATCTACAAAATACGCCAAAACTCGGAGAGAAGTACACGGGTTTCTATGACATAACGATGCACATTTAACCTTCCTTCTAGCAGTTAGTTCAAGAACGTTACAAAGTTCCAAGCCTAATAATACTTACCCTCAGTAAGTATTAGTTAAATTTTAGTGGTTACCAAGGCCCATTTTCCCACCCTGGCTACAAACTTATTACGTTTCTAAATATCACTCACAATTAACTGAAGAATTTCAATGTTTAAAAGCGTATTTACTTGGTTATTAACAGCAAAATGAGTAGAAAAATCCTACAAGTGATTTGTTTAGGGAAATGTTTTAGAAGTCATTTAATCTCTTCTCAATATTGTAGTTTACTGTTTAGATTTTCAGCTGTGAAGTGAAATAAGATGTCGGGATTACCCAAAAAATTACTAACTTAAATGAAAAATGTGGATAAATATCACGAGAAACAAAATTGTTTTTTTGTGATCCATGAATTACTAACTCTTATAAAACTGATGCATCAAAAAAATCTGAGGTTATGGCGTAAAATCTGAGGCTATGACATAAAAACTGAGGTTATGATGTA
>NW_013672911.1:18791-22436 GCF_000517525.1 Limulus polyphemus | reverse complement strand
TTTTAATATTACAAGTACTATTTTGTAGGTTGAATAGTAATATTGATTAACAGATAAACTAGAACACTTGTAAACAATGATGATTAATATGTAAAGCACTTGCTATTAACTTAATACTTTATTTTGTGTCAGTTTGACTAATTAGATTATAAATAATTGTAGGTAAAATTGTAATTATTTCTATTGTTATGATACGACTAGCTTACCTGTCTGACAGTTTCTTGAAATGGTCAGTTTGACTAATTAGATTATCAATAATTGTAGGTAAAATTGTAATTATTTCTATTGTTATGATACGACTAGCTTACCTGTCTGACAGTTTCTTGAAATGGAAGAAATCCGAGGAATGTTCCATTAAGATGGAATGCAGCAGTTGTGATGTTTAATCTTGATGACTGGATTGAAGAAACAAATCTACTTGTAGTAATAATTTTATAAAATACCAAAATAGTTTATTGTTAAAGAAGATAACAGTAGCTTTTACATTAAAAACAGTATTTTTAGTTTGGTTTGGTTTACAAGTGTTCTAGTTTATCTGTTAATCATAAAAACTGAGGTTATGAAGTAAAATCTGATGTTGTGGTGTAAAACTTAGGTTGTGGCGTAAAAACTTAGGTTGTGACGTAAAAACTGAGGTTATGACGTAAAATCTGAGGTTATGACGTAAAATCTGAGGTTAACACCCAAATAGCTGAAGAATAAAAGATTACCTTCTACACTGCTGTTAATACTAGTTAACACGAAAGAGAACTTACAAGAGAGAAATATCTTTAGCATAACGAAAAACATTAGCACCAGGTTTCCTCTTGATAAATGTTTTCTTTGCTTCAGTAGCAGTCACTGGATCTGTCAAAAATATCCTCCTTACCAGCTGCCACTTTGAAGTATCCTTTCCTAAACACATCAAATTTGTCAGGATCACGAGTATCATATTCAAATAAACAATGATTTCGATAAAAAGTGGAAAAAAACTTATACCACGAAAAATAGCTAATGTTAAGTAGATGTTTTAATGTTCATAAAGTTATGGGTTGGGGGGGTGTTCTTCCTCTGGTGATTTAAAAGTTTTGTTTTTACAGTTTAAAATTATCAGAGAAAGAGCTTTCCAGCGCAAAAAAATTGTGAACATAAAAACATCTATTTTATATTAGCTATTTTTCATGGTATATGTTTGTTTTTTTCATCGGTTTTTTAGCTTTAGCTAATTAACATGACTAACATATTTAATCTATATAAATGCATGATGATCTGACCACTGAGAAAGTTTTTTTTTTTTCATGTATATAAAATCTTTCAAAACTGCAGCAAACAGACAAAAAAAGTCCTGGAATTTTTTACCGAGTTTGTACTAACAAAGAAACCAACATGTTTCTTCCATTGTTCTGTAATACTGAACATCTTATCTTCTGATACTGGTTTGAAAAGAATACAAAAACAATGACTAGAAACAGCCTTGATTTTCAACCTGCTTATCCCTATGTAATCCAGTTTCAGACTGATATTTCGCTGTTCTCTGAAACTTCAGCTGGCTATTTTACATCTCACGCACTTGAGAAATCATGTCATCAACAATGTGCTATAAGTAAAGATAACCATTCAAACCCTCATTGTAACTTTATCAGGTTCGTCAGAGCCGTGTTTCAACAACCATACCCAACTACTTACAAAGTACAGAAGTGTGAAAAAAAAAAAACTTTCCAAAATTAACATCGATAATTTTTTTTAGCACAGTCACAAAATAGGCTATTTGAACTCTGTTCACTTCGAAGATACTAAATCCAGAGTTTAGTGTAAACTTACCACAGTCCCACCAGGGGGCAAATTAACAACTGATGAAAATAAACTGAAAAAATGTACAGCACCAAAAAAAAAAACTTATTTTGTTTTTTGTTTCAAGTATTCTCGTGTCACTCTCAACCAGCCAGTTGCTCTCACTCTCAACCAGCCAGTTGCTGTCACTCTCAACCAGCCAGTTGCTCTCACTCTCAACCAGCCAGTTGCTCTCACTCTCAACCAGCCAGTTGCTCTCACTCTCAACCAGCCAGTTGCTCTCACTCTCAACCAGCCAGTTGCTCTCACTCTCAACCAGCCAGTTGCTCTCACTCTCAAACAACTCTTCTTTGGTTTTCTATCAAAGGATAGAAAACAGGAATTGAGGCGATTTTCAAATATCTGACCATGATATCCGTTAATATTTTTTTTTCTGTAAAATATTGAATAAAGCAGTTTTAAAATAGAGTTTATTTAACAATAAAAACATCTCATTACCTTTGTTTACGTGGTCTCCATTTTTCATCAGATTAGAAACAAGAACGGGTATTGGATAAAGTTGAGATTTGTTGTTGTATCCACTTCTTAAATCTGATTATAGTGAAGGTTTTATGTAATATCGTATTAAGGGAAAATGTTCTGGACTTCAAGAGATCATAAGACCAGGAAACTATTGTTAACATTTTACAATCTGGAGTTTGATTACCAATAGTTCAGGATGATTCATGATAGCTACTTTTTATTATTGGTACAATCTATACATTCTGACAGAAAAAAAATCTAGTTTTTTTTTAACCGAGTTCATATTCAAGAAAGTGATGCAAAAAAAAATATCCAACAAATGCTAAGTTAGTGTTTTCTTAATTGTCACGTTTATCACAAAGTCTTTAAACATTCTATCTCTGTTTCTACAAAGTAAAACTAGTTAGATATCTCAAATGATGTTTTTTTTCTGTTTAGTAGCTAAGCCTACTGAAAGGATACATAAATCATAGAATATCAACTCTGAGGAGTCCCACAACTCTCGAAGTTTTCTTTTGCACTGTAAAGATACAGATTATTAAACATTTAAAATGATATTACTCAAGATGTACTGATAGATAAAATCTCAAACAGTTGATATTAAGATTTGTTTTTGTTTTTTTGTAAGTAATATTTTTTAAGATAAAGAAGGAATACTTACATTGTGTTTATATATCGTTCCGAATGTAAAAGCTGATTTCAGCTTGGTAGGAGTTTCAGAACAGAGCTACAGCAAAAGAGATAATGCAAGAAGTACCAATATCCATTAATATCTTCAAATAAACAAAGACTAGGTTAACCATATTAATACACTTTATTTATTTTTCTTTATAAAAATACATTACCTGGTACCCAATTATCCATGTATTGTACAAAAGAAGGGGGTAGGGGATAGTTTTTAATATTATTATAATATTATGTCTTCCTGTTGGCTGATCTGGTCAAACCTTCCTTTCAGAAAATTAAAACATTTGCCAATTTATTTGAAAAGCCACTATAAATATGATCCAAATTCTAACTAAAACATCCACAAAAAAAACAAAAAAACTAGATGATAACAGAAGTACGATATTTTGTTAAAAACAACTCGTGATAACTTAATTACATACATAAAAAAGTTGTAGTAAATTTCACCAACATCTTTGTTGGTCTGTACATAGAAATAAAAAATAGACAGCAACAACTGTAAACCATGATGTCACAACATCAGATTTTACGTCACAACATCAGATTTTACGTCACAACCTCAGATTTTTATGTCATAACCTCAGATTTTACGCCATAACCTCAGATTTAGTAATTCATGGATCACAAAAAACAATTTTGTTTCTCGTGATATTTATCCACATTTTT
>NW_013672911.1:15802-17864 GCF_000517525.1 Limulus polyphemus | reverse complement strand
ATAAAATACCAAAATAGTTTATTGTTAAAGAAGATAACAGTAGCTTGTACGTTAAAAACAGTATTTTTAGTTTGGTTAAAGTTGGGGATTACTAATCTGTCACCAGCCATCCAAACACTTGATACGTATCAATAGGGAGAACAATCAGTCTATAAGGTTTGGTTGCTTTGAATTTCTCGTAAAGCTACTCAAGGGCTATCTGCACTAGCCATCCTTAATTCAGTAGTGACAGACTAGAGGGAAGGCTAGTCAACACCACCAACTCTTTGGCTACTCTTTTACCAATGAACAGTGGGATTAACCATCACATTATAATGCCCCTATAGCTGAAAGAGAGAGCATGTTCAGTGATAGGGATTTGATCCCACAATCACAAACTGCGAGTCGAGTGCCCTAACCACCAGTTCATGCCAGGTCTGTACCAGGAGCACTAAAAACTGTAACGTGTTTATCTGAACTGTATAGATTTCAAAATAATGAAACATATTTATTGTTTCTGGAAAATGGATACTGATTTCATAGCCGGTGAATATTTTAGAAAATTGTCAAAATGTATGTGTCAACACACACACACAATAAATAATAACAATAAAAATATAACTATTATATTTCTATTTACCACCTAGAAAACAGTATTGTAGCAATATTAAAATACCCTGACAACAACAAAAAATAATTACTATTCAACCTACAAAATAGTATTGTAATATTAAAATACCCTGACAATAACAAAAAATAATACTATTTTGTAGGTTGAATAGTAATTTTAATATTACAAACCCTGACAACAACAAAAATAATTACTATTCAATCTACAAAATAGTATTGTAATGTTAAAATACCCTGACAACAACAAAAATAATTACTATTCACCCTACAAAATAGAATTGTAATATTAAAATACCCTGACAACAGTAAAAGTCAAAAGTTACTTATCTGTCTATATTTGTACTGTAAACATAGAAAATGGAACGATAATGAAATACACTTATTGTAAAAACAGCAAAATGTAAAAATACAATAGTACACAACACCTCTGGCACCTTGCTACATAATTTGATGATGACTCAATAACTGGATAAAAACTACCAATTTTTCATATTAGCTTATAATAATATGTTCCTGATTATTTACATCAGAAAAAAACTTTCACAAGAGAATTCAAACTTGTCAAAATTGTTTTTCCTTTTGTGTCAATGCATTTCAGCTCAAAATTCCAATATTATTGACAGCATCAATTAGTGTTTTACAATAAAATATTAAACTATAGTATTTTTTCTCAAAGTTGTTTTGTTATAAAAACACAAATCTGTCATATACTCACCGGTAAAAATGGATTTAAAGTAAACCAATTGGGAACATTGGTTCGATAGAGTTCACTCTTTGCATCATTCTCCAAATAGTACAGCCATGGACCATTTTGAGGCCTAAAACAAGCAGGAGGTTATTAGTTTACAGAAGTTAGAAGATAGGGACAGTCTATTGATAACCAAAACCTCATGAAAATACAAGTCTGTTTAGTAGGAAAATATCCCAAAATAGCTATAACTCTCTCACAACAGACTCGGTGGAATTGGCAACGTTCGTAATCCCAAACTATAACATCTAACATGTTCTGTGTATCTTCACAAAATTTCTCAAGCTTTCAGTAATCATTAAAAGTCTTTTTTTTCACCTGAAAAATCTCAAATTTCATTTGCATAATATCTAAATCTATTAAGTGCAGATGCCTAAAGAGCAAATGTCATAATTTTCTCACTAGGTGAAATTCAGGATTTTTTTTTTAATATTGTCCTATAAAATTAAGAACTTAAAACATATATTATCAAAATTTGGATTATTAGCTATGTTTTTTATGCCAGATGTATTCGTTTACCATGATAAGAAAGTAACGTTTTCAACACTACTCACTCAATCCGTGTGACGTGATCTAAAAAATATGCCCATAATGAAAGTATTATGCACGTTATTGTCTTTATAATAGGGTGGGTCAAAATGACCCATATGTAATAAACTTCAAAAATTATTGTCTTTATAATAGGGTGGGGTCAAAATGACCCAT
>NW_013672911.1:12004-14971 GCF_000517525.1 Limulus polyphemus | reverse complement strand
AATAAACTTCAAAAAATATTGTCTTTATAATAGGGTGGGGTCAAAATGACCCATATGTAATAAACTTCAAAAAATATTGTCTTTATAATAGGGTGGGGTCAAAATGACCCATATGTAATAAACTTCAAAAAATATTGTCTTTATAATAGGGTGGGGTCAAAATGACCCATATGTAATAAACTTCAAAAAATATTGTCTTTATAATAGGGTGGGGTCAAAATGACTCATATGTAATAAACTTCAAAAATTAGTCTTTATAATAGGGTGGGTCAAAAATGACCCACAAAGGACAAATAAAGTATTACAACACTAAGAAATAGAACTCTCTGCACGTCCACACTGCTCAACACTCAAGAACTGATTGACGACACAGTACTGAAAATATCAGATAGAGAGCAGCACTAACTGAGTTGAAATATCAACGTGGGTCATTCTGAACTCACCCTACAAGTTGAGGGTTAAACAAAACTACAGTAGTAGTTTCTATATTTCCTAACAGTTAACTCAGTTGTATCTCATCGTTACTCGTATTCCATACAAACCACTGAATCTTTCGTCCATTGTCGTCAGTCGTCGCGTCAAGATACACCGAGCAGGCGTCCTTATCTGACACGCTATTGTAGTTATCCATGTAGTAGTGAAGAAGCACACAGAGGTTACCCAACAGCTGACACGCTGTGCCGTTCTGATTAACCTAGTGACGAGAGAATCGACCTCGTACAAACTCCGGTAAAAGTTAACACACAATACCTGAATCTACGATAAAAGTTGCAATTTTTGAAACATAAAATGTGATTTTTAAATCTCAATTATTACCATTTCTCTCCCTCTACATTTGATGTACAAAATCCAATTTAAAACTATTGTAAACATTAATAACAGCTTAACCTAATAACATCTAACACAGCTCGAAGAATCCTAAAACAATACCAAACTGTACAAGAAAAATTATATGCTTAATAATTTCTTAAATACAACAATACAAGCCACAATGACCTTATTTCCAAACAAATTTTACGTAAAATAACTTACTTTACAATTATGGATTGCTGCTTGAATATGTTCAACAAAAAGTGAAGACGTGAACTTTTCATCATGCTGTAAAATAAAAAAAAACAATTTCGATAACACGACTAAGATCCTTCTAAATCCTAAATAAGATGTATCATAAATAATGAATTCACATTAAAATTAAACAGTCACTCTTTCAGTCCGAGTTTCAGTTTATCTTGCCGTGGACTTTTTTTAATTTTTTAAACATTTTTTTTTTAATTGTTGATGGGGAACAGGGATAATTACTTTTATTAAAAGTGTGAAAAATACCCAAATTTTAATTTTGCTTAAAACACAAATAAAGGAAGAGACCGACTAAAAGTTGGTCTCAATTCAGTCTTTATAGTCAGCACATTTTCCACACTGACACGTGTGCTTGTATAATGTTTTTTTTTTTTATGTTTAGAACGTTCAAAAATTAAATTAGCACACAGCAATGGAGACGTAATACATGGATGGAAGGAGACCAACTTGCTTGACAGTTTCACAAAAATCAAACTGTTTTACTTCAATGTTTAGTATTTTACTTTAAATTACTAATATCTGGATGTTTATCAAAAACAAGAAACTGACAGAAATTTTAATGGTATTTTAAGTTTTTTAATATGTGTTTAGACATTCACTTTAGTCTAAACTTCAAGAAGTCCTTAGCACTACCCTGTTTTAAAGAGGAATGTAAACATGATTGTTATGGTATGTTTTTATTTCATATGAGGGGGATTTAACACTGTTGTTATAATGGATGCTGATAAGAAGGATGGGAGGGATTTAACACTGTTGTTATAATGGATGCTGATAAGGATGGGGGATTTAACACTGTTGTTATAATGGATGCTGATAAGGATGGGGGATTTAACACTGTTGTTATAATGGATGCTGATAAGGATGGGGGATTTAACACTGTTGTTATAATGGATGCTGATAAGGATGGGGGATTTAACACTGAAGTTATATTACATTCAAGTAACCAAAGTTGTTTATACTGAATCACATATCAAACAAAGTTGTTTATACTGAATCACATATCAAACTAATACTCCGTCAGTAGAAACTGAGTGTAACACACTTTAATTTACATACAAGAAAACACTTAGTAAATCCAGATTAAACATACATCAAAAGAACAGCTTATTTTATACATATGGATTTACAACACCCTAGTTCTAGACAGAAAGAACGTTGGGTAAGAGCAGTTCTTAAGTTTATAATACACTAATTAATCATTACAGAACATAAAGAAAAGTAACAACTTTTAAAACCGACATGCGAGCACTTCCACTGGAACTTGTACCTGACGGAACGATATAAGAATTGACGTTATATACTCACACATTCTGAGTCGGATGTATACACACCTTGTACCTGACGGAACAATATAAGAATTGACGTTATATACTCACACATTCTGAGTCGGATGTATACACACCTTGTACCTGACGGAACAATACTAAGAATTGACGTTATATACTCACACATTCCGAGTCGGATGTATACACACCTTGAATGTGTGAGTATATAACGTCAATTCTTATATCGTTCCGTCAGGTACTGAGTCGGATGTATACACACCTTGTACCTGACGGAACGATATAAGAATTGACGTTATATACTCACACATTCTGAGTCGGATGTATACACAACTTGTACCTGACGGAACGATATAAGAATTGACGTTATTTACTCACACATTCTGAGTCGGATGTATACACACCTTGTACCTGATGGAACGATATAAGAATTGACGTTATATACTCACACATTCTGAGTCGGATGTATACACACCTTGTACCTGACGGAACGATATAAGAATTGACGTTATATACTCACACATTCCGAGTCGGATGTATACACACCTTGTACCTGACGGAACGATATAAGAATTGACGTTATATACTCACACATTCCGAGTCGGAT
>NW_013672911.1:7267-11335 GCF_000517525.1 Limulus polyphemus | reverse complement strand
ATCGTTCCGTCAGGTACAAGGTGTGTATACATCCGACTCGGAATGTGTGAGTATATAACGTCAATTCTTATATCGTTCCGTCAGGTACAAGGTGTGTATACATCCGACTCGGAATGTGTGAGTATATAACGTCAATTCTTATATCGTTCCGTCAGGTACAAGGTGTGTATACATCCGACACCTTGAATGTGTGAGTATATAACGTCAATTCTTATATCGTTCCGTCAGGTACTGAGTCGGATGTATACTGTGTATACCAACCTCTGAACTTCCACCAACAACAACATCTCTCTTCACCGTCAGGTACAAGGTGTTTCCTCCTATCTCTGCATACTGCCAAGAAAATCCACAGATGTAACCATTCACAGTTATTTAATATTTATTTTTTTTTACAAAAAACTAATAAAATATGTTGATAAAATTGGAAATATGATATCACAATCACTAAAAGTTTACGGGCAGGAAGTCACGATACATTTTGTGAAATATGATATCACAATTACTAGAAGTTTACGGGCAGGAAGTCACGATACATTTTGTGAAATATGATATCGCAATCACTAGAAGTTTACGGGCAGGAAGTCACGATACATATTGTGAAATATGATATCGCAATCACTAGAAGTTTACGGGCAGGAAGTCACGATACATTCTGTGAAATATGATATCACAATCATTAGAAGTTTATGGGCAGGAAGTCACGATACATTTTGTGAAATATGATATCGCAATCACTAGAAGTTTACGGGCAGGAAGTCACGATACATCTTGTGAAATATGATATCACAATCACTAGAAGTTTACGGGCAGGAAGTCACGATACATTTTGTGAAATATGATATCACAATCACTAGAAGTTTACGGGCAGGAAGTCACGATACATTTTGTGAAATATGATATCACTAGAAGTTTATGGGCAGGAAGTCACGATACATTTTGTGAAATATGATATCACAATCACTAGAAGTTTATGAGCAGGAAGTCACGATACATTTTGTGAAGAATTACTATTACTTCTTCCTTCAGACGTGGCCATCTATTGGCTAATAATCAGGGCATCGTATGATTACATAACACATACCTACCTTCTGTTAATAATAACTGAAGGTTTCCAACTTGTATTTCCAATCATTTTGACTAAAGATAAACTATAGTGTGTGATGTAACAGTCACACGATATTTGTTGTACAAAGTGTTTATTGTTGTAATAATAATAATTGTAAACAAATAATATCAATGTATACTGACTTGTGGTACAAACATTCTGAATTATCAAGTTAAGAAAAAGTGAGGATTAGTAGATGTTGTTATTATTACTTATGTAGATTTTACCCTTTTGGCTTTAATGTATCGTGTCCCACCGTGTCTGACTGGGTTCACCAGTCAGCAGGTAAACTGTCCCACTGTGTCTGACTGGGTTCACCAGTCAGCATGTAAACTGTCCTACAGTGTCTGACTGGGTTCACCAGTCAGCAGGTATGTTGTCCCACTGTGTATGACTGGGTTCACCAATCAGCAGGTAAGCTGTCCCACTGCGTCTGACTGGGTTCACCAGTCAGCATGTGAACTGTCCCACTGTGTCTGACTGGGTTCACCAGTCAGCATGTGAACTGTCCCACTGTGTCTGACTGGGTTCACCAGTCAGCATGTAAACTGTCCTACAGTGTCTGACTGCATTCAACAGTCAGCATGTGAACTGTCCTACAGTGTCTGACTGCGTTCAACAGTCAGCATGTGAACTGTCCTACAGTGTCTGACTGCGTTCAATAGTCAGCATGTGAACTGTCTCCTGTATTTCATCTTTGTGTGCTTTTCGTTATTTGTTACTGAATTTATTTTTCTGTATGAATATGAAACAAGATTGCCACAACCTACCTTGTGACAATGAGACTGGAAAAGATAAAACAAAACCGTACCTCTTTTTCTGGACAAGTACAAGTGTCTCCACCAGCTACCAGGAAATCGTCTGCACAACGAACACAACTATATAAAAAAGATTTCACTTTACATCTTGATATTTAGAGAATAAAAGGCATGGTCCAAGTTCTGGAAGATTTATCTGCTCGTAAATTTCAGTAAGAGAACTTACGTTACTCATAGTTTGTTACTCAACCCTGACTGGATGTTAATAGCCTACCAGAAGAAAAGTAAAACACAAGAATCTTTCACAAGTTTCTGGGCTGAAGTATATAAAAATAAACTAGCTAATGCGAGAAAAATCATTTCTTGTTTACCATAAAATAAGCATTCAAACGTAAATTATGGATTTTTGTTTAAATCATGGACTTATTTCAATAGAAATAGTTTATCAACTTTTTCTAGTAGCTTTATGGTCAGAAAAGACTCAGTCCCACTAACTGCAAGATCCCATAGTATCTAAACTCAATACCAAATGCAAAATTAAAGTGAAACATACATCTAAATCGTAAAGTACACAAAATAGTTGATTATACTGAAAGCAAAAATACTTTTTAAACACAATTTCATGACATTCCTCACCGTGTTTCGGAGTTGTCGGGTCGTGTTCGAGAAGGGCAAGGTCTACAAAACTGCTCAACGGGTATATTGTCTTTAAACCTTTCTTCTAGAAACATAAAAAGTATCGAAACTTTATCAAACATTCAAACGACAAATTATAAACACAATGTTTCCAGAAATAACAGCATAAGTATGACAATCTGTGAAATTTGTAATTATTCTTAATTTGACTTACGAGATCATACGTAATGAAAAGTTTACCTTTGATTCCATTACTACAAGATGAACAAGTTCCGGTAATATTTTCAAAAGAATTACACGTAACACAATGCCAGCCATCAAGAGACGAGACCTGATATACAAGATATTATACGATTAACTCAAAAGTAATATAAATATAATAAGTTTAACAGTTTCATTTTACAACTGCTAAAGACCATTATATATATATATAAAAACATAGGTTTATAATCAGTAATTACTTTAAAAGAGGAGAGAAAAAAGATTTTGTTTTATTTTAGATACTTCTATTGTCCTACAAATAAATCTCCATTACCAAACTTATCTTGTAGGATAATCTTAAACAAGAACCCGGTGTAATAATATAACACAGGTTTATGAACTTAATAAGACTCCGGTGTTATAATATAATCACACAGGGGAACAAAAGTTTATTAGTCTCATTACTAATACCAAAAAAAAGAATTAACAATTAACTCTCTGATTACTGTTTATATAATTTTCACTACTGATTGATTTGTTTTGTTATAGTTAAGCACAAAGTTAGGAAATGGGCTATATGTTATATGCCCACCACTGGTATTAAAACCTGGTTTTTAGAGTTATAAACCTTCAAACATACCACTGATGAGATTTACATACTGAATAATTACATTCTGGTCTGTTACAGCACATGGTTTAAAAACACAACCAACTAAATCGGGTGAAATTGTTCATTCTCTAGGTAAAGTAAACAGGAAACCACAGCAGGACTTAGTTGGTTTAAATACAACATGGTATTTTGGGTTAATTTGGGTAACACTTGTAACAACTTATTATAAAAACTTATCTATGTTAGCTTGATACAGTTGCCCAGTAAGAACTGATGACAGGGGAGCACTTGTAACAACTTATTATAAAAACTTATCAATGTTGGCTCGATATTCTCTGATGACAGGGAAACACTTGTAACAACTTATTATAAAAATTTATCTATGTTAGCTCGATACAGTTGCCCAGTAAGAACTGATGTCAGGGGAACACTTGTAACAACTTATTATAAAAACTTATCTATGTTAGCTCGATACAGTTTCCCAGTAAGAACTGATGTCAGGGGAACACTTGTAACAACTTATTATAAAAACTTATCTCTGTTAGCTCGATACTGTTTCTCAGTAAGAACTGATGTCAGGGGAACACTTGTAACAACTTATCTATGTTAGCTCGATACAGTTGCCCAGTAAGAACTGATGACAGGGGAACACTTGTAACAACTTATTATAAAAACTTATCTCTGTTAGCTCGATACTGTTTCCCAGTAAGAACTGATGTCAGGGGAACACTTGTAACAACTTATCTATGTTAGCTCGA
>NW_013672911.1:5098-6366 GCF_000517525.1 Limulus polyphemus | reverse complement strand
TTATGTTTCTGTGTGTTGTAACACACATCTGTGTAGTCAACTGAAAGTAGAACACACAGAAACATAATGCTGAAAGTAGAACACACAGAAACATAATGTTATATTTCTTATATTTCTACTAAACCAGTAACACACATCTGTGTATCCAGTAACACACATCTGTGTAGTCAACTGAAAGTAGAACACACAGAAACATAATGTGGTTTAGTAGAAATATAACATTATGTTTCTGTGTGTTCTACTTTCAGTTGATACACAGATGTGTGTTACTGGTTTAGTAGAAATATAACGTTATGTTTCTCTTTATGTGCGTTAGCAATGACAACTTTCCTGTCTATAATCAAAAAGAAAAGTAGATCCTGGAACAATAACACCAAAACATACAAGTTTTATACCTGAGCAAAAAAGAAATGAAATCAGTCACAGAGCTGGCAAATAACACAACTGAATATACATACCTGACCTTCAGGACAAGGCTCACACTTAACGTTTGTACCCTGTCGTGTAACCAACCTATGCTGGGGTTTACATGTGCAAGAAAGGCCTAAAAAAAAAAAAATGGTAACAATTGGTTTGAAATCCTTTTTAACTCTGCTCAAATTCATCGAAGACACATAAATGTATATAATATTCACATGACAATCATAAGAATGTGTGTTGAATCACATAGAGTATTCACATGACAATCATAAGAATGTGTGTTGAATCACATAGAATATTCACATGACAATCATAAGAGTGTGTGTTGAATCACATAGAGTATTCACATGACAATCATAAGAATGTGTGTTGAATCACATAGAATATTCACATGACAATCATAAGAATGTGTGTTGAATCACATAGAATATTCACATGACAATCATAAGAGTGTGTGTTGAATCACATAGAGTATTCACATGACAATCATAAGAATGTGTGTGTGTGTGTTGAATCACATACAATATTCACATATACTACTAACATTCTTTAACATCCAAACATTTATCAATTCAGTACTAGAACTGTTACTACTGACATTCTTTAAAACCCAAACATTCATCAGTTCAGTACTAGAACTGTTACTACTGACATTCTTTAACACCCAGACATTCATCAATTCAGTACAAGAACCATTACTACCAACATTCTTTAACACCCAGACATTTATCAATTCAGTACTAGAACTGTTACTACTGACATTCTTTAACACCCAAACATTCATCAATTCAGTACTAGAACTGTTACTACTGACATTCTTTAACACCCAGACATTCATCAATTCAGTA
>NW_013672911.1:2326-4453 GCF_000517525.1 Limulus polyphemus | reverse complement strand
CCCCCCCACCCACACACACACACATATCCTGCAACAGTAATGGGTATTTGATGTGGATCATTTGCCTCACAGCATGAATAGTTTGATCTGTAGGTGTTGGGTACTCAAGCTGTGCACCCAAAAACCAACATGACTGGAACTTCATTGTATATATAGCTTCTAAATGAGATTAAATTCCTAACTAGGTGAATATTTAAGATATAACACAGATTAAAACATAAATAGGTAATTACAGTAAAATAAAAAAATAGTGTGTGTGTGTGTGAATATCCAATTTAATTAAATAATATCTAAGTTAAAAAAAAAGTGTTTCAGTTTACACAATTTTTTACTTAGTCTTACTTTGGCAACCTTTCAATCAAGAAAATGATAAACATTCCAGTGACTAATTTCCAGCCCACTCTATAAGTCTTGACTGATTCAAAACTAAAAAAACTATAGAAAAAGTAATTTTATTCTGGTAGCATTAGAACTATCAAATGTATATTAAGTTCAATCACTTCTTACATTCTTAAACCTTATGTAATCGACTCAATTATACAGTCTCGAAAGAAAAAAAAAAGGCCTAGAGCCAGTTTGCCTTTGTACTGGGAGATCAAGGTAAAATCGGCCTGAAACCTGTACGTCACCGGCCTCAACCGGTTCCTAACACTCAGTACCTCAGTTAGCTTCGTAAAAGTACCTAGAACCGTGTACTGGCGTTAGCAATAATTTTACAAACCATCGCTTGCTTGCAAAAGAAAGCGGCGAGCTTCATCGTCATTTCCGCCACACTTCTTGCATGACAGGCGTCCAGGATCGAAATATTCGTCATCTTGACAGAATTTTCTATTTTGGAATGGAATTATATAACTAGAAAAGCATGAGTGAATAATGCAAAGCCAAATAAATAACACTAAAGAAGAAAACGCACTACACATCTCCCCCTCTTTCCTCACATAATAACCATCTTCGTTTACACGGTCGCTTACTAGTCCGTAACGCCCTCTCGTGGAAGTCTTCAAAAGAGTTTATTATTTATTTATTGATCATAATATAATCAATAGTCTTACACTCGCCATGCGCTAAGTTCAGCAAATCTTCGTCCTGCGCAAGCCTATAAATGTGAATGACCTATGTTTTAGTCCAATGACAAAAGTCCAACAAAATTTAGAACCTAAAAGTACAGTAGTTAAACAGAAATCTATCAGCGAAAGAGTCGTGCTCTAAAATTTATCAATAGATTTTTACCTGAGATATGCAAAGAACTGGTAAATTAAAAGTAACTTTTTTACCACTGAAATAGTATTAAACGTCCTTGTACAGTTTCACGGCTGAACGATCGAGTAACTAAATATACTTCACTCAATTAAACTGATTGGTTAGGGAAAGACTAATTAATGGGGTTTGTACGGTGGTTGATAATAAAAAACATGGTGGACCTTTGTTCAACTGACAGCTCTTCTGAAATGATTTAATGAAAAATAATAAATTGACGACTCACAATAATATGTTGTATAAAATTAAATGAAAAAGCTAAAGAACTATTTCAGTCTTTCAATGAAACAAGATCCACCAATTCTTATATATATATCCTCTACATAACACACATAACTTATACATAACATACACATAACAACATAAAATATACATAACATAACATAGCATACACATAACAACATAAAATGTACATACGTAACATACACACATAGCAACATAACATAACAACAAACACACACACGAATATATACATAGTTACCTTGCAGTGAGTCGGAATGGAAGAGACAGTACTGTTGCGTCAGCGAGGTCACGTGACTAGTATCACGCCACGTCCTTCTCGAACCTTCGTGAATTATCGGGAGACTACTAGATTGGGGATAGTCTGGTATATATAAGACGGTCACAATGAGACGGGACAATGAGTAATTGAATAGCAGTCAGACAGTGTGTAATTGAACTGAGTATTGTTGAAGCGTTTGTTACAGCGCGACTGTTGAAATTAAGTGTATCGCAAAGTTATATTCGGAAAGAATAAAAAGGTTTTATTTAAGAAAGGACTTGTATCGCTAAAATTTAGTCGGAAAGAATTTAAAAAAAATTAACTGACGAACGGAGACGTAACAAATTGGTGTCAGAAGTGGGATAGAA
>NW_013672911.1:0-1326 GCF_000517525.1 Limulus polyphemus | reverse complement strand
GCCACGTATTTCTAGAAATATCCTGTTCCTTCAAGAATGCCCTGGCATTTACTAGGTACGTGTTAGTCTTGTATATTTCAGACGTTCACAACGTGATGGGACAACAGTGTAATGTGTAATTGAATGTATGCGGACAAAATATTGTTGGCCACGTGAGACGTGAGTTATAGCGTTTGTTATAGAGCGACTGTTGAAATTAAGTGCATCGTAAAGTTGTATTCGGAAGGAATAAACCAGTTTTATTAAGTAAGGACTTGTGTCGCTAAAGTTTCGTCGGAACGAAGTTACAGAAAATCAACTAACGAACGGAGATGTAAGAGTATCATACAGAACACCAACAACTGAGAAATGCTTATAAGTAGGAAAACCATGACGGAAAACAGCTATTATACCCAAACTTTTCGACATTTTCTTTTGAGCAACGCGTTCTTGTCAGTTTTCTAAGAAAAATGTGCAGTCAGTCTTGTTCTCTAAAATCCTCTCGAACTCGATGTCGGACCACCAATATTAAAATTTCTAAAATCTAAATGTAGAAACTTACTTTTCTGCGATCTCTTCCGTGTCCTCGCTAATTTGCTTGCAAGTCCGTGGATCCAATCTTCAGATGCCCCAGTGAGTCAGTAATTAGTCTCCTGATTTATAATGCTAGGATCCTGGGTTCGATTCGCCGCGGTTGACAGAGCGCAAATAGCCCACTGTGTAGCTTTGTGCTAAAAAAAAATCAACAACCAACCAAACCATCCTCGGAACCTCGCCCCCTCCCCATGTCACAGCCGACTTATGACACTGAAAACTGGGTTTCGGTAACCGTGTTGGGCAAAGCACAGGTAGCCCATTGTGTAGCTTTGAGCAAAAAAAATCAACAACCAACCAAACCATCCTCAAAATCTCGCTCTCCCCCCCCCCTCCAGTGTCACAGCGGCCTTTTAGCACTGAAAACTGGGTTTCGATACCCGTGGTGGATACAACACAGGTAGCCTACTGCGTATTTTTGTGCTTAACAGCAAACAAAAGAAACTCAAACCCCCATTTTAACTCAATATAGGAGCTCGAACTTTCTGGAATTTTAGTTTAGATTATTGTTTTGAGCACTCTTTACCTTTTAATGACAATTTTTTTTTTAAAAAAGTGCAGTCCAACGTGTGAATGTCCAAAACTCCCTTGATCTCCCCTCACAACTCTTGTTTTTCTTCGTTATATATCTGGGGTCAAAAGGTTACACGTTGTTTTGTCAACATGTGGTGGAAGATCACTAATCATACATTGAGAAGAGTGTTCCAGCTGAAGATTTCTAACGATAAAAACCGGATTTCTAACGATAAAAAC
>NW_013672910.1:40769-44290 GCF_000517525.1 Limulus polyphemus | reverse complement strand
CTGACGTTAACGTCAGGTCATTGTTTTCCTACGATATTCTTTTTTCTATACAAATTATTTGTGATTCACATACAAATCGGATATTCCGGGGTTTATTATTTCTGTAACTTTTTCGTATTTTTTATATTTGTTTTAAATACATTCTAGAGAGTTGTTTTTTGTTTTTTTTCTTCTAGCAAGTCGGTGTTGACTCATCCCCAAACCCCCTCCTCTCTCTCTCAAAGAAAGCTGCAAGAGATGGTCCCTTGTTCAGGTTCCAGGATTTGTTTGTTTGTTGTTAAGCGCAGAGTTACACAATGGGCTATCTGTGCTGTTCTAGCCACGGGTATCAAAATACGATTACAGCTGAGTCACGGGAGAGAGAGGGTGGGGGTGGTTCAGGACACGAAACGAGAAACGAGTATTTACTCGTTACTTTCGACCAGTTATTCGACAGAATGTTCGAGAATTTTCTTTAGAACAGACAGCATAACTGGAGCAGCATGGAGCTTACGCCATCTTGCATTGTCTAAAAAAAAAATTAAAAAAACGACAGCCGTATAAATGACATCTGGCGAGTAACTAGTGAATTATTGCGGTAACAGAATCAAAGCTACTTATTAAAAAATCACGTGATTCAAAATTTAATTTGCTTCAACTAATTGTTAATATGTTTATTTTTTTCCGACGAAGATTCATTAATATCACAAATTTTTGAAAACTGCACTTACAAAAAAATCAATCCCGCGTTTTACCCACCTGGAAAACAAAATCGACCCTACCTCTTACTCAACTGACTAGTGTACTATTAAGGAATGTCCAACTATCAAGAACGGGTGAATATCGAATAGTGACTGTTTTCACGTGTCAGGAACAGCTTTGGAAATTCTGTATAATACAGAACAGAACCGAAAATAACGAATGTTCTTAACTCAGATTATATAAATGTTCCTGTCTTTAATAATCCATCAAATACTTTATTACGAACGTTACAACAATACGTCCTTCTGGAAACTCCAAATGATGCAGTAATTCACCATCTGGTCTTTTTTTCAGGTTCATATTGAGGTGATCTTCTGTGAATCAGGATGAATAGAGAAAGAGAGATAACTTAAGTTTTGTATTTTGTACGTGCTCGTGAGGAGCTAACATTTTAGAGTTGAGAGTGTATATATGTTATTACGTCGGTGGTTAAAGACAATCGTTTTAAAGGACTTGAGTGACCTAGAACACCCTTCAGGTGTAGTCGTCCCTAATCTTGAACGACTGACCACAGTAGCTTTGTCCGAATGTTTCATAAGGAGCCCTTAAGTTAAAATATTCTTTATTTTTACCCATAAGTTACTATAATTATTATGTCTGTCATATCCCGCTAGGCCTCATGTTGAAGGACATATTGTTATATTATTCTTTATTTTTACCCATAAATTACTATAATTATTATGTCTGTCATATCCCGCTAGGCCTCATGTTAAAGGACATATTGTTATATTATTCTTTATTTTTACCCATAAGTTACTATAATTATTATGTCTGTTATATCCCGCTAGGCCTCATGTTGAAGGACATATATTGCTGATGTTGAAGGACATATTGTTATATTATTCTTTATTTTTACTAGTTTAAATAAAGACTAGTTTAATGGTTCTCCTGTGTAAAGTTGTTTCAGCTAAAAACAAACAAATATATAACTTGATGTAAATAAAATCATAAACCTATTTCAGACTTAAACACAAAAATTGGCAATGATTACAGCTCACCGATTTAATCTACCGAAACAGTTGGCGTTCAATAAATTAGTGATACAAAATATAGCTCGACCGCTATTATGTTTGTCGTATCCCGACCAGCCTGATGCACCCGAGAATTGTACGAAAGGCCTCTTCGGCACTGGATATACCATATATAGTGTGGTTCACATATTATTAGTTCCTCAGCCATGAATCTTATAATAAGATAAGGTTTTATCTTTAACTTTACCCTGGTATAATACGAAAGGCCTCGTCGGCATTGGATACAGCAACTACAGCGCGGTTCACATTAGATCCTTGTTTTATTTCAACCATAAGTTCTTATAATGACATAATCTGTTAGGGCTTGATTCATGAACTTCTAATCTCGTTAATATAATACTTGGAATTTATTATGACATAGACTATTTAGAACAGGTTTGGTTTGATTTTGAATTTCGTGCGCAAAGCTACACGAGGGCTATCTGCATTAGCCGTCCCTAATTTAGTAGTGAGACTAGAGGGAAGGCAGCTAATCATCACATGGACCTTGACGGGTGTGAGAAGACACAACAATGAGAACAAACAAAAATAGGATTTCGTGATGTTATAAGTGGTCAATATCAATGACTGTTTGCATTCTTTTCATTTATACAGTTCAACACGTTATAAAGTTTTCATAAGCAAGTTTATTTTTAAGCTAATTAATTTTTGAGGTTTCCAATTATATCATTTAATGGAAACAAAATAAATTACCCAGATATGAGGGTGTCTTTCTCATACATATATATATATATATTTTTTGTAAGTTTTATAGTTGCATAAAGATAATAATTTATATCTAGGTCATTTTAACCAGATTCAGGCGGTTGTTTCTAAACATATCACAGTGCGTGTGGGTTAATTTTAAGTAAGAAAATGTAGGGGAAAAAAAACGATAACGGTAACACCTCGTGGTACGAATTTACACGAAAACTGGATCACCGACAAACACATGCATGAGGTTGAACTATACCTGGCTTTTCTCGATAAATTACCCCCCCCCCCACATCCAGGCATCTCGTTATTGTCAGGAAATCAAAATTCTCCTGCCAAATATTGATAAATACGTCTGTTTTTACGGATGTTTCATTTATTATTCGTTTTCATTATCATGCAACACCGACCGCCATCTATTGATGTTTTTCTAAAGTTTACACGTAAATCGTGGTGCGAAATCTAATTTTATTTAACTAATGAATGGTATATTAACGATAGTGTTAATACAGCAGTATTACAAAAAATAAATGAAACCATAGCCTTACAACAAAACCACATTCAAAACGGTTTTACAGCAACAATCCTTGAACCAATATTTTTAGAGTTACAACCTTAAAAAATAGCCTTAGAGTAACAAACGTTCAAATATTATTGTTACAGCAATAATCGTTCTGCACTACATATAGTATTTGTTATACTACATGTTTTACAGTACATAAGAGTTAGTATCTGTTGTACTAAATGTTCTAGAACAGTGTTTCTCAACCTTTTTTTTTTTTTGCTCGTGGCTCCCGATTCGAGTTTCATTTATAACTGGGGGCCCCACCCTTCCGTAGACGCTGTTACTTAGGGAAAATGTTACTTGATTTCCACACTGTTGATTTATAATATTATTTTAACAATGTTGTATTGTTTTTAAATATTTTTGTTTATAACATACTGTTTACTTATACAAGTAAAACATATTCTATTAATCATTGACATTTTATTCAGTGTGGTCCTTGGGCCTGATGAATACTTGAAAGTTTTGAATGTCGGTTGCAGTGAGGTCGG